>NC_091127.1:107158333-107465833 GCF_040183065.1 Periplaneta americana | reverse complement strand
TCAATTCGGCAGTCACTACGAGTATAAGCTTTGGAATTCTACAATAGCTCCGACACAAGTTCAATCGGGTAGGAGACTGAATTGAGATAAAAAAAGCAGAAGTTTATGTAATAATAGCCTTCATCACACCCATCAGTCAGCTAATAGGAGGTTTGTAAATGACTGAGCATTTATAGTCCGTACGAAGAATAAGCTATTAATATATTTTTGTCACTATCATTATTACAAGGATAGTCGTGGTAAATCGTTCCGTCCTCAAAACAAAAGTATTTTATTCCCTCTCACCACTTAATTTTCTTACTCTTGATTTGATGCCTATACGATTATATTCGTTCACTGAAGATGCGTTGTACAGTAAAACCTTCTTTCAACGTGACATGAGGTTATTGACGTTAACTGTTCCGCAGAGAGGTAAATAATAAAATTATACAATGTGGTCACTTTTATACAATGTTCACAATTTTAATTATAAAACGTTTTTAATATATATACAACTGTTTTAACTACTATATATACAGTGGGTGCCAAAAAATGTATACACTCTTTCAATGACTACAACGTTAAGAATTATTATGATACAGAGAAGTTTCAAAATTAAAAATAATGTGAACCAATGTAGAAACCAGTTATTTATTGAAAGTGTTCAAATTGTTGGCCATTGTGGTCCAGGCACAGCTGATAACGCTTCTGTGTCTTTCTCAATTGAAAATGAGAGAACTGCACATTCTCATGAGACGTCATGGACATTTACCGGTATAAGCAAAGAGGAGACTTCACCGAGGAAATTGCATGGAACGTGCATACATTTATTTTACGGGTCCTCGGTCACATTCCTTCCTCGTTCTGATCGGTGTGTTGTGGTAGGATAGCCCATGTTGAATTTAAATACTGCAGTGATTCTCAGGAAAGTTTTCCGTCCATACCTGTTGATATTGTGACAGCGACGTGAGATTCGAACTCACGACCAGCGTCCCGCAAGAGAGAAGATCGCGCGGAGCACTTTGGGATGGCGCGCGGCGGAGAGGGGAAAGGGCCAACGCGGCGAGAGAGTGGAGAGAGAGTGCGCGCGCATCTGGTGCTGGTAGAGGGGAGAGGGCTCTGGATTTTTCTGGAGTGCCATCTCTAGAGACGCGTGGAACTTTCGAGGCTACGTCGCTGTGGTTATAAATTAAGGACGCGAAGGAACGACAGCAGTTTTTCAGTTATTCAGTCAGTGAGTAAGCCAGAGCAAGCAAGCCAGTCAAGCAAACCGGAGTTCGACTCGAGTGTGCGTCCGCATCTGCGTCAGCATCCGAAGGCCTGAGTTCGAGTGCAGTGGACCGCAGTTGGAGGGACCCGAGTCCGAGTACAGTGAACTGTCTCTGAAGGTCTGTGGTTCGAGATACTGTGAACTCGAGTGACTGAGATAGAAGAACTGTGAACTGAGAACTGATAGTTCTGATTTGTAAATAGTGCTTTGTAAATATTAGTTAAGATTAACAGTTCATTGTTGTTCGTACTAGCCCAACTCAATTGTCATTGTCGTCGGTGGAGTGCTATAACGAATATTGTGTTGAGTGAAAATCCAATTGTTGACGAGAGCGTTTAAGGCGAATTGTAGAAAGGAAGTATTGTTGTGACGAATAAATTACATTGTGTTACTAATAAAATTCACACTGGTGTCAGAATCGGGACATTATCGACAATGGAGAACCTACAGCAGATCCTGCAAGCCATCGCGGAAATGAAAGCTGAAATGAAAAAGGACATAAGTGATGTAAAAGCAGAAATGAAAGACGACATGAACAAGCACATCAGTGAGGTTAAGAACGACATAAGTGAAGTGAAATGCGACATAAGCGGAGTGAAAGGCGACATAAGCGGAGTGAAAAATGACGTCACTACGCAAATTGAAAGCGTTTCGGCCCACGTAGATGGAATTGTCGCCATCGTAAAAGACGAACTTAAGGCCGATTTGGATAAACTAAACCAGAATTTTACAACTATAAACGAGACAGTAGCCGAGTTGAGACAGGATGTAGACCATTTTGACGGCAAAATTCGCGCTCTCGAACGTCGTCAAGAGGAAACGAGTGTGCTGATGGACCAACATGCTGTAGAAAACAAGCACATCCTCGCGTTGGTGGATCGCCAGGCTAGAGAACAGAAACAGATAATTGCCGAGGAAGTTCAACGGGCCGTGGAAAGATCGACGTCAGAATTGAGGACCTCATGTAGTGGCCATGTGGAACCATCGCCCTCAGCCAGGCATTACAACGTCAAGACGCCGAAGTTCGACGGTACGACGTCTTGGGCGATATTCCGTCGCCAGTTCGAGGCCATCGCAGAGCACAATGGGTGGACGCCGGCAGAGAAAACTACTCAGCTGCTGGCCGCGCTTCAGGGACAGGCGTCGGAGATTCTTCACAGCGTTCCAGAAGACGGGACAGCCGCTGAGATAATGGCGGCCCTAGAGGGACGTATGGTGACCATCAACTTGCTGCAGCATTTAGGACCCAACTAAAAACGAGGGTCCAGAAGTCAGGCGAGTCCCTGCAAGAATTCGCGATGGCTTTGGAACAACTTGCCCATAAGGCTCTCAGGGGCCTACCTAATGATTTCATCGCTGGAGAGGCGGCCTACACCTTCGGCAGCGGAGTTCGAGACCCGGAAATAAGACAACAGCTACTCTTAGCAGAGCATTGCACCATCAACGCAGCTCTGGCGGCGGCCCTCAGGATGGAGGCAGCAAAGTTGACTGCGAACGTCTCGGCATCGCACCGGATTAGGAGCGTCGCGGCGGCCGACGTCGAGGAGTGTCAACCAAAATCACCCGAGCGACGAAGACGAGGAGTGCCTACCTGCTGGTCCTGCGGCGAGCCTGGACACCTGAGGAGGGACTGTGACCGATCTGGTCACAAACAGGAAAACTAAAAGGGGCCGATGCGATGAGGGGCACGTCGGCGCCGTCATCACCATCCCCTCAGCTGATCTTGAAGACGGTTAACAGAAGATGCGACGATGGGCTGATTGCTGACGGATGGATAAGAGGCCGCCCATGCAGAGTACTGGTAGACACCGGGGCGTCGCTCACTATCGCCGGACCGGAAGTCGTGCGTCGCCTACCTGGGAGGACGCCGCTGCGCCGGTATGAGCTACGTACTGCCTCAGGCGAGAACCTGCCCATCCAAAAGGAGGTTTTCCTGGATCTGACATTGGGAAAGAGGAGACTGGAGATGTGGGTGTTCGTCGCCAACATCACTGAAGACGTCATCCTGGGACTCGACGCCATGCGGATCTTCGATGCAACGGTGGACGTCAGGCGCCGTATCCTGCGTTTTGGTCAGGATGAAGTGTTCCTGAGGGACGTCGAAGACCAACCCATGGCCAGCAGACTCACCCTGGAGAATCATGTGACAATCCCGGCAGGCTGCGAGATGGTGGTGACGGCAAGACTGGACGGACAACCTAAGAGAAACTTGCTCCTCGATTCGCAAACAACTCCGATAGATGGGGTTTATGTGGCCAGATCCCTACTCCCGAATCAGAAGGTGGTACCGGTGAGGGTCCTGAATGTCACCAATCGGGACAAGGAGGTGCCTAGTGGAACTGTACTAGGTAACGTCGAGCCGGTGGTGTCTGTGACGTCGCTGGCAGAAAACGAGGAGTGTCACCGACCACGTCCAGATCTAGACCCATCACTGAAAGAGCTGGCTCGAGAATTGCCGGCGAATTTAAGCAAAAGAGAAAGAAGACAAGTCCACGATCTACTGACAGAATTTCAGGACGTGTTCAGTCTGTCTGAAAATGACTACGGGAGAACGGAGAAAGTTCAGCACCGCATCGACACCGGAAAAGCTCGCCCAATCAGACAACCTCCTCGACGCGTCCCTCTAGCTAAACAGAGGGAGATTGACAACCAACTGGAGGGCATGAAAGCAAGAGGGGTCATCGAGGAATCCGACAGCCCTTGGTCATCACCTGTAGTGCTGGTGAAGAAGAAGAATGGGGACCTGCGCTTCTGCGTGGACTACAGAAGACTGAATGATGTCACCAAGAAGGACTGCTTTCCCCTTCCGCGAATTGACGACACCTTGGACACCCTGGCCGGAGCAGAGTGGTTCTCGACGTTGGATCTCAAATCAGGATACTGGCAGGTGGCGCTACATCCGGAGGATAAGGAGAAAACGGCATTCTCTACAGGCCAGGGACTATGGCTGTTCACCGTTATGCCGTTCGGCCTCTGCAACGTCCCGGCTACATTCCAGAGACTAATGGAGTCCGTAATGAGAGGCCTGACATACGACATGTTTGCTGTACCTTGATGACGTCATCGTGGTGGGCAAGACTTTCGGCGAACAGCTGTTGAATCTGAGGAAAGTGTTCGAGAGACTGCGACAAGCCAGACTGAAGTTGAACCCGAAGAAATGTCATCTATTCCAGAAGAAGGTCAACTACTTGGGACATGTAGTAGGGACCAACGGAGTGGCCACGGACCCGGAGAAGGTACAAGCCGTCAGAGGATGGCCGAGACCGAGGGACAAGCAGGAGCTGCGCCGCTTTCTCGGCCTCTGCACTTATTACAGAAGGTTCGTAGCTGGGTACGCCAACATCGCTAAGCCTCAAACCCAGCTGACCGAGGAGAAACGACAATTCCAGTGGACAGACGAGGCGGAGTCATCCTTCCAGTCGCTGAAAGAGGCGCTCTGCACTGCTCCTATACTGGGATATCCCATCCCTGGAAGGAAGTTCACGCTCGACACGGACGCTAGCAACGTAGGCATCGGCGGAGAGGGTGATTGCCTACTTCAGCCGAACACTATCCAAGGCTGAGAGAAACTACTGTGTGACGCGTAGAGAACTTCTTGCCATTGTGGAAGCTCTGAAGCATTTCCACAAGTATTTGTATGGCCAGGAATTCCATCTGAGGACAGACCATTCTGCACTCACCACTCACTTTTAAGGAACCCGGAGGTTCATTGCCGCCTTCACAGAAGCCCGCCATCGGTCCCTATCCTGTGCAAGATTAATCCAGTCTCTATCATACATCCCATCTCCCTCAAATCCTTTTAATATTATTCTCCCATCTACGTCTCGGCCTCCCCAAAGGTCTTTTTCTCTCTGGCCTCCCAACTAACACACTATATGCATTTCTGGATTCGCCCATACGTGCTACATGTCCTGCCCATCTCAAATGTCTGAATTTTATGTTCCTAATTATATCAGGTAAAGAATACAATGCCTGCAGTTCTGTGTTGTGTAACTTTCTCTATTCCCCTATAACTTCATCCCTCTTAGTCACAATTATTTTCCTAAGAACCTTATTCTCGAACACCCTTAATCTCTGTTCCTCTCTCAAAGTGAGAGTCCAAGTTTCACAACCAGACAGAACAACCGGTAATATAACTGTTTTATAATTTTAACTTTCTAAAAAGGTACTTTTCAAAATTTTCTAAAGCAATGTCTATATCAAAATTATTATATGGCAGCAAAATACAGAATATGACACAAGACCAGTCTTCAAATAAACGAAATTATGTTTTCAAGAAGTGTAGTAGGATATAGAAAAATAAATAGGAAAAGAAAGGGAGATAATAGAAGAAGTGTGGTTGGATACAAAAAGAATGTAAGCAAAGAAAGGGAGATACTGGAAGAAGTGTGATCAGATACAAAAATATATAAGAAAAGAAATGGAGATATTAGAAGTAGTATAGAAAAATATGAAGGGTGTCCCAAGAAGAACGTCGGAATTAATAATGTTAATAAATGCAACAAAAACAGATAACAGTGACACTAACCCAACAACATGACAATAGTGCAATGTCTCAACAATGTTTTGTTGTCGTTGGGTTGGCGGCACTATTATCTTTTCTTTTATCTGTATTTCTTGCATTTATTCGCATTAAATCCGGCGTTCTTGTTGGGACATTCTTTGTAAGAAAATAAAGGAGGTTTTGGAAGAAGCGTGATGGGATACAGTTTATTATAGTTTAAACAAAGAAAAGGAGATATTAGAAGAAATTTGGTTGTATACAGTATACAAATATACTTAGTGGTGGGATATAAAGAATACATAAGCAAAGCGAACGAGATATTAGAAGTGTGATGGCATATAGAAAAATATATAAGGAAAGAACTGGAGAGTGGGATATATAAAGTAGAAAATATATAATGAAATAAAGGGAGACAGAAGTTTGGTGGGACATACAGTAGAAAAATAGATAAGAAAAGAAAAAGACACATTAGAAGTACAGTGGGATATAGAATACAAAAATAAACAAAGAAAGGCCGTTATTACAATACGTTTGGTGGGATATGCAGTATAAAAACTGATAAGAAAAGGAAAGAAGATGTTAAAAGATGTTTAGCGGAATATACAGTAGAAAATAGATAAGGAAAGGAAGGGGTAATTAGAAGATGTGTGGATGGGATGTAGAGTAGAAAAAAGATAAACATACACAAAGGGAGATATTAGAAGAAATTTGGTGGAATGTAGAATAGAAAATAGATAATAAAAGAAAGGGAAATATACATTAGAAGTGTGGTGGAATACAGAGTAGAAAAATAGATAAAAAAAGAAAAAGAGATATTAGAAAAAGTTTGATGAGGTATATAGTAGAAAATTGATAAACAAAGAAAGAGGGACATTAGAAGAAGTTTGGTGGGGTATATAGTAGAAAAATAGATAAGCAAAGAAAGAGAGATATTAGAAGAAGTTTGGTGGGGTATATAGTAGAAAAATAAACAAAGAAAGAGAGACATTAGAAAAAGTTTGGTGGGATATGTAATAGAAAAATGGATAAGCAAAGAAAGAGAGACATTAGAAGAAGTTTCTTGTGGTATATAGTAGGAAAGTGGATAAGCAAAGAAACAAAAAAGAGAGACATTAGAAGAAGTTTGGTGGAGTATATAGTAGAAAAACGGATAAGCAAAGAAAGAGAAACATTAGAAGAAGTTTGGTGGGGTATATAGTAGAAAAATAAATAAACAAAGAAAGAGAGACATTAGAAAAAGTTTGGTGGGATATGTAATAGAAAAATGGATAAGCAAAGAAAGAGAGACATTAGAAGAAGTTTCTTGTGGTATATAGTAGGAAAATGGATAAGCAAAGAAAAAAAAAAGAGAGATACTAGAAGAAGTTTGGTGGAGTATATAGTAGAAAAACGGATAAGCAAAGAAAGAGAAACATTAGAAGAAGTTTGGTGGGGTATATAGTAGAAAAATGGATAAGCAAAGAAAGAGAAACATTAGAAGTAGTTTGGTGGGGTATATAGTAGAAAAACGGATAAGCAAAGAAAGAGAAACGTTAGAAGAAGTTTGGTGGGGTATATAGTAGAAAAAGGGATAAGCAAAGAAAGAGAAACATTAGAAGAAGTTTGGTGGGGTATATAGTAGAAAAACGGATAAGCAAAGAAAGAGAAACGTTAGAAGACGTTTGGTGGGGTATATAGTAGAAAAACGGATTAGCAAAGAAAGAGAAACATTAGAAGAAGTTTGGTGGGGTATATAGTAGAAAAACGGATAAGCAAAGAAAGAGAAACATTAGAAGAAGTTTGGTGGGGTATATAGTAGAAAAATGGATAAGCAAAGAAAGAGAAACATTAGAAGAAGTTTGGTGGGGTATATAGTAGAAAAACGGATAAGCAAAGAAAGAGAAACATTAGAAGAAGTTTGATGGGATACATAGTAGAAAAACGGATAAGCAAAGAAAGAGAGACATCAGAAGAAGTTTGGTGGGATACGTAGTAGAAAAACGGATAAGCAAAGAAAGAGAAACATCAGAAGAAGTTTGGTGGGATACATAGTAGAAAAACGGATAAACAAAGAAAGAGAAACATTAGAAGAAGTTTGGTGGGGTATATAGTAGAAAAATGGATAAGCAAAGAAAGAGAAACATTAGAAGAAGTTTGGTGGGGTATATAGTAGAAAAACGGATAAGCAAAGAAAGAGAAACATTAGAAGAAGTTTGGTGGGGTATATAGTAGAAAAATGGATAAGCAAAAAAGAGAGACATTAGAAGAAGTTTGGTGGGGTATATAGTAGACAAATGGGTAAGCAAAGAAACAGAGACATTAGAAGAAGTTTCGTGGGGTATATAGTAGAAATATAGATAAACAAAGAAACAGAGACATTAGAAGAAGTTTGGTGGGGTACATAGCAGAAAAATGGATAAGTAAAGAAAAGGATATATTAGAAGTGTGGTGAATATAGAGTGGAAAAATAAGTAAGCAAAGGAAGGGAGATATTAGAAGTGGAGTAGAAAAATAGATAAGTAAATAAAGGGAGATATTAGAAGAGTGGTGGATATACAGTGGAAAAGTAGATAATATAGGAAGGGAGGTATTAAAAAAAGTGTAGTGAGATATAGACAGAAACATATGTAAGCAAAGAAAGAGAGAGATTAGAAGTGTGATGAGATGCCTAAATATATATAAAGAAAGAAAGGGGGATATTAGAGAAGTACCTATGGAAAATAATTGTTTTAATTGGTAAAATGAAAGAACAGAGATTTAAATGGAATTAAAACGTACAGCGAATGAAAGTCTGAATTCCATCTCAACAGTTGAAAAACGTAAACGAAAGATATCTGTAAGAAATATTGGATTGTACTAAATGTGTTTTCAGCAGCTAATGGATGTCTTACATAATATATGAAGAATAGGAATGATGAAGCCGACAATGATCAGGATAATGGAAATGGCGAGTGAAACCGTCCCATTATCACACCAGAACTATTAAATTTCATAGGTAACGTACAGCAAGAGCTGTCTTGAGCTGAGGTAAAGTGGGCCCAGTTTATTGACCCAGGGATTCTCAACACCTGAAACATTATTGCTCTCAATCACTATTCAAGTATCTAGCTCTTCTAGAAACACAACAAATACCGAAAGTGAACACAATCATGCTTTTAACTGTTTTAACACACACCCCCTCATGCCTCTCCACGTTCCCATAGGCCTTTCTTTCACTACAAAAGCTGAAGAAAATTGCCGGACTAACCGGAACTCAAATTGATGCGAATCACGCAACACCACTACAGTGCCTGGAACAACAAGCAGCACAGCGGCAATCAAAACGTGGCCCGCGGGCCGCAGCCTCTTTACATACACTTTTGAGGTTTGGGGCCTTGATGAATTCGAAGGGTGATCCCAAAGAAACTTCTTCCTATATTAAACTCATTTCCTTCTGGAGATAATTACAGTCAGCTATATTTTGATCAAAGATTCATTTGTTTCGAACCGAAAAAAAAGTACGGTATTTCCAATTAAAGGCCAATAATAAATCAATGTGTCAGTCAAGTTGTAAGAGTAGGCCCTAACAACAAAATATTTTAACGAAGCTATTTGTAACAGATTGCTATACTTACAAATGGCTTTTAGACAACTCGGAGGTTCATTGCTGCCCTCACACAAGCCCGCCATCGGTACCTATCCTGAGCAAGGTTAATCTAGTCCCTAGCATCATATCCCAACTCTCTCAAATCCATTTTAATATTATCCTTCCATCTACGTCTCGACCACCCCAAAGGTATTTTTTTCTCAGGTCTCCCATTATGCATTTTTGGATTCACCTATACGTGCTACATGCCCTGCCCATCTCAAACGTCTGGATTTACTGTTCCTAATTATGTTAGGTGAAGAATACAATGCGTGCAGTCCTGCGTTGTGTAACTTTCTCTGTTCTCCTGTAACTTCATCCTTCTTAGGCCCAAATATTTTCCTAAGAACCTTATTCTCAAATACCCTTAATCTCTGTTCCTCTCTCAAAGTGAGAGTCCAGGTTTCATAACCATACAAAACAGCCGGTAATATAACTGTTTTATAAATTCTAACTTTCGGATTTTTTGACAGCAGACTAGATGACAAAAGCTTCTCAACCGAATAATAACAGGCATTTCCCATATTTATTCTGCGTTTAATTTCCTCCCGATTGTCATTTATATTTATTACTGTTGCTCCAAGATATCTGAATTTTTCCACCTCTTCGAAGGAAAAATCTTAAATTTTTATACAGTATTTCCATTTTGTACAATATTCTGGTCACGAGATATAATCATACACTTTGTCTTTTCGGGATCCACTTCCAAAGCTATCGCTTTACTTGCTTCAAGTAAAATTTCCGTGATTTCCCTAATAGTTTGTCGATTTTCTCCTAACATATTCACGTCATCCGTATAGACAAGAAGCCGATGTAACAATCGATTATTGCATAAAATTGTCCACTTCGTTATGATACGATAGAATACGATATGTGAACAACATAATAGCGGGCCACTGATGAAAATTATTTTAAACAAACAAAATATAAGGAAAATACTCACAATTCCCATGTGAAGCAGATAACGCTATATTACCATTTAATTAACAAACATTGAAAACGGTTATTAGTTTTTTTTATCTCGTTTAGCAATTTGCGAACATTGACTTCAATTAATACAGAATATAAACACGGCATCTGGTTTGGAAGCCATCTCTAACACATTATATTCTCCGCTATTATCCGGAATGGGTGGCCATATTGTAAGATTTGATGCGATCGCGAACAAAAGCCACAACTTGTTGCGGTGTTGTCAAGCACACCGCAATATGTTTCGCTGGGTGGTTCTACAAGTTTACACCACTGTGCGATGCGGACCATTTTGTACTGTGGTCTGGCTATTACACGGAACTCTAAGAACTCATTACCTTATAGTACCGAGGAGGCCGCGTTGCTTTCCATCCGGCATGAACGGCCGTGTCGTCTCATCAAATCTCTCAATTCCCAATAGTTTAGACTGCACGCAACCTCCGCCAACTAATACAGTTAAGTATAATTACATAAAATGAAAATGAGGCATTGAACCTGCTCGTCTACAGTAGACTATGTGCTCTATTGATTTGATTAACGATTGCCAAACGAGCAATTCACCAACATCGATAAATATCCTTATTTTCATAATTATCAATAGGCTCCGTATTTCAGCTACCTATAAACTGGAATGAAGTTGCCCGATTCAAAGTATATGTGACGTCACAGCGCAGGTACAGGCGCGTTCGTATACAAAATAGTTACGCATCCTCTGCCCTCTTCCTCTACAACAGTGATGTCAAAGCAAGCGCATTTTTCTGACCTTGACGTCGTGCGCGCGCATCAAGCGCTAGGTATGGAAAGAAGGGTTGTGTATATGAATAAGCAGCCTCTTGGATTAAGAAAACAGTGGTACACAAACTTCAAACGGAACGTGAAATTTTATGTCGTTATTTTTATATGGCTTCTTCTGTTTGATATTATCTAAATTGTCGTAAAACAAAAGTACTAACACCAATTTCTTAATACTGCAGTTGTGTTTTAAATGTTAATAACATAATAAAGAGTTAAGAAGGAATATTCACATAAATGGATGAAACACATCGTTCATAAAGAAAGTGATATTCCAAAAAAAAAGAGATTGAGTATGACATGATGAGTTGGAATTGATATTGATGTTACCTTTAGCCTTATAAAAGTAATCAATAAACTAATCAAAACAATATTACAGAACAAACCAAAGTTACCTAGGTGTTGTATATATTTTAACTGTAACTAATATTACATACCAAAACTCTTATCGCATTGTGCTTTTAAGGCGATATTGGTGAGCAACTTCCTATCTGACGTAAAATCAGCACTAAAGCGCATCAAGTCAAAATCACAAGGAGTAGACAATATAAATATAGAACTTCTGAACAAAATTATGGACATAATTCTTCCGACACTAACCCATATATTCAATGCATCCATAATGACTTCACATTACCCAGACATATGGAAAAAGGCTATTGTTCGTCCCCTTCCTAAAATTAAGTTACCTGTAACACCTAATGACTATAGACCAATTAGTATTCTTCCTGTTCTCTCAAAAGCTTTGGAAAGAATTGTGCACAAACAACTGACAGATTACCTCAATACTCACAATATTCTTGACCCTTACCAATCAGGCTTCAGAACGGGACACAGCACATCGACTGCACTGCTTAAAGTGACTGAGGATATACGTGAAGCTTTAGACAAAGGACAGATCACATTACTAACACTTTTAGACTACTCCAAAGCCTTCGACACTGTAGATGTTGACTTACTAATTGCAAAATTAAGAGTACTGCATTTTTCTGATAATGCGTTAGCGTGGATGGACTGCTATCTTCGTGAACGCCAACAGTGCGTGTCTATTAATAATCGTTATTCCACTTGGCGTACCACGAAGACTGGCGTACCACAAGGCTCTGTCCTAGGACCTTTACTATTTTCTATTTATATTAATGATATTTCTTCTAATCTAACATCCTGCCGACACCATATTTATGCTGACGACATACAAATCTATCTGCATACTCGACCTAACTACATAAATGACGCCATAACTAAAGTTAATGATGACTTGAATTCTATATCCATAATAATAATAATAATAATAATAATAATAATAATGTTTTATTTTCGCTGGCAGAGTTAAGGCCATAAGGCCTTCTCTTCCACTCAACCAGCCTTAATCAATACAATACATAAATTTAAATTACAAATATTTTCACTACACTTAAAAGGTTCTCCAGCAATAATCTTCACTACACATTTATTTAAATTTAGATAAATCTATAAGGTAAAGTAGTAACTTAATTTATGAGCTAATGGTCCATATGGTCGAAAACGCACGGACTTAATTTAAATGCAAGTAAATCGCAGGCAATCTTAATAGAACATCAAAGATCGAAGTGTGACAAACAAAATTTGCCACCGATAATTGTAAATAATACTACTATTCCATACAGTACGACTGTGAAGAACCTTGGAATTTATATGGATTGTCACCTGGAATGGAATGAACAAGTGAATCACACTTCCAAAAAAATATTTTCCATTATTCACTCATTAAAGCGACTGAAGCACTTTCTTCCTGATAAATTAAAATTAATCCTTGTACAAACACTCGTGATGCCACACTTTGACTACTGCGATATTATATTAAGTAACCTAAATGCAAATTTGAACAGCAGGCTACAACGTGTGCATAATGCGTGCGTCCGTTATATTTGTAATATTCGTAAGTATGATCATGTTTCCCCGTCTTTCCAAACTCTGTCTTGGCTAAGGCTAAGCGATCGACGAGCCCTGCATTCTCTTGTTCTCTTATTTCAAATTCTGCGTACCGCTACCCCAATATATTTGGCTTCTCGTTTTCAAAATTTATCCGCATATCATCAGCTAAGTACAAGATCTCATTATAACAATTTACTCATTATACCCTACCACAAGACATCTTTATATTCTTCATCCTATACAGTTTCAGTTGCTAGAAATTGGAACTCGCTTCCGAGTGATATAAGGGGTTGTTGGACAATTGCTTCATTTAGGTCAAAATTACATAAATTCTTACTTAACAGATGAATTGCTGATTAATATTTGTTACTTATAATGAAACTAACATCTGTCCATTCTTATTATTATTATCTTTAATTTCTCTAAATAGATTTAAAAAACCTCTAATGGCAATTACATTAATATTCTCATTATAGAAATAGAAATATATATATTCTCCCTGTAACATAGTCCTAGTAAGCTTATGTTAAATTAATTTTCATCATTTTACTAGCTATCTCAAATATTAAATTAATTATAATTCATTGAATTAAATTAGCTCATAAATTAAGTTACTACTTTACCTTATAGATTTATATAAATTTAAATAAATGTGTAGTGAAGATTATTGCTGGACAACCTTTTAAGTGTACTGAAAATATTTGTAATTTAAATTTATGTATTGTATTGATTAAGGCTGGTTGAGTGGAAGAGAAAGCCTTATGGCCTTAACTCTGCCAGCGAAAATAAAACATTATTATTATTATTATTATTATTATTATTATTATTATTATCATCAGAATATTAAATTATTTTATCGAAATGTGCTGAAGCTATAGAGCTGACATTTTTCCAACATATGGGCACGTATCTTTTGCTTATGATGTAACAGTAGTTGCTTTGTTAATTGATTTCCTTACAAACAATTTCCATGCGAATATTTTCAAAAATTTTCAGTACACTATCTTCAGTAATACGTATTTACGATATATTAGATTTACGAAAACATTCTGTGAGGCTACTAAATAAATAGGTCTATATCTGAAAATTTCACTTTTCTATAAAAAGAAGTTGAGAAAATATTTCTTTTGAATAAAAAAATCAAACTTGTGAAAAATGAGCATTAAAATTAAAACTTACATTCTTATAATGCACTTATACTTCTCAGACAAATCTAAAAATTAACATGGATACAGTTTTAATAAGTTCTCTTCCCTTTATATCTATTGAATCAGTGCTGGCCATCCCTGAATACAGCTTGATCAAGCGGCATATACTACCCCTTTCGTCTATCTCTTTCCTTTCCGCTGTAAAGCGCTCAGGCTCTCCTGAGCTCTAAAGCGCGCGCTTGCTCCTATGGGGATCAATTGACATGACTGCTCTAGAAAGTGAAAATCGGGACGCAGCCATAGTGAGTAATCTTATCGATCACTGCCCTTACTAGTCGTATTAGGGCTATTTAAATAACTACACCTTTGTGGCTGATGGAAGGTTCATTACAGAGCGTGTAATATTGCGGGGCATAGTTAGGATATTTCAACTAATATTTTTACTGTCAATATAGACAATATTACATATAAATTGAGTAAAATAAACGTAAAAGTGACAAAAAAAAACACAGCACTGAAAGACACTGAAATACCAAAAGGCACAGAGTGTGTGTTGAACGTAATAAAAAAGAACCAGTACCATAAAAATCTCAAAATTATGAAGATATTAACTCGACGTTTACCATTGATTTGTGTAGCCTACCATGTTCAATGCCAACATCCCAATTAATAACTTAAATAATCTCCTTTATAGGGTATTTCTATAAAAATACATAGAAAATTAGTGGGTTTTCAGCGATGATCGAGATGCAATATCCTAATGAAACACGAACAAATATCACACAATAGGAATATATTATACTACATCATGCACCAATAACATCATATGTTTTTGAAAGAATTTCTTGCGATATAAAATCATTTCAAATGACATGCGCATATGTTCAAGTTCCGTAACTTACGAATGCACGTTATTAGGTATATTCACTGCAAAGAATACGACGAAAATAAACAACACGGCTCAAGCATGTGTTTACTAGTATAGCTTCAGAATGTCGGGAGTTGACTATATCCCACGAACACGCAGCGACGACCTGTTTGTTTATATCCTTATCCGTTGCATCATCTGTGTTCGACGTACTATATACCCAATGTGTCTTTAACTTCAGTCTTTAGGTAGCTGGAATACGAAGCCTAATTATCAATTTCCAAGCATAGTTAAACATTGTGGTGAGGATTAGAACCAACATTAGATTATCACAAGCAGCGATATTTTCTGGTCATATAGTGGGCACGGTATAATACAACAATAGCAGTATTAGTAGTAGCGGATGCTTGTTAAAAATTCCTACTTAATTGCGAAAGAGGATAAGTACGAAGAGGTGCCATGTGATGGTACACCTATGTCCGGTTTCTGAAAAAACAGTTACCTGTACATACAGCGTTATGTATGATTTAAAATGAGTTTCCGAAACAACAGTAATCGTCATGTTTACAGTAATCTGTGCTTCAACTGGTAACTGTAGTTACCTGGCTGTTAGCTTTGATTGGAACAAATACCGACATGTGGCGCTACTGCATTACTGTTTCGTAAACTAAAATAACTGATATTAAATAATAATAGTCTACACCACAATAAATTAATTTACTATATTATCGGTATAGTTTAAAAAATTTGGCGTTTTATTTACGTAACTTACGGTAAATGTTCTACTTTCTATGACATATTAGAATAATAATGTGTGTTTGTACAGAAAATTTTGAACATCTGAAGTTTAATTTTTGTCATTAACTAAAGATTCTATGCCGTCAGTCGAGGAATATTTTATTCTTGGGTGCTCTACCAATACCAATGGTATTTCGAACTCTGAAAAGTCGATTTGAATACATAAAAGCATTCATATGGACGAATGTGAAATATTTTGATATGTTTATCAGTATTCACACAGCTGAATATGGTTGCAGTTTTGTAGCAGAAGTTACAACTAGCCCTTTCTTCACTAGTATTATTTACCTCGATGATCACTCCAAATACCAACAATTATTTGCTTTTTTAATCATATTACGATTGAGGTGGAAGTGTACATGTACACTATTGTTTATCACACGGTTCTTTAATTAAAAAGCCTTGCACCTACTAGTAGTACAGAACTCAACTGTGTACCTATCAGTCATATTACTGCTGAAAAGTTCTGCAAACAAAAGTAACTATAAATAACTAAAAAGTCACTAACAAAATACTAGTGGAGATATCTATGGACGACAATAGATACTGAACTTGAAGTTACCTCAACTGTTAGTTACAAGCGCTGATAAATCTACATTTAACTTTCCGGAAACTATGAAAGTTATCAGTGCAGTTATATTAATTATAGGAGCAGTTAAGTAACTGAGAGTTAACTGAGGTGTACCAGAAACCGGAAATTAGTATTGTTTCGTGCCGAGAACTTGTGTTCAGATTATGATGGGAAGAAATATAAGTGAAGCGAGGCGACAGGTACGAAGAAATGGAGTTCAAGATTTCACAGCAACACAGCGTCTTCAAGTATGGAGCTTATTAAATTACTTCCATGAACATTATTTATTACGTCGCGTAGGAAGTCGTATAAAAATTAATCTTTCCACGCGATGTAAATCACGAATGTTCTATGTAAAATATATCATGTAATTTACCTGGCCAACCCTGGCTACAACTTTTCGAATCAAAAGAAAGAAGAAGCGGTTGTGAGCATCAGGGGCGCACGCAAGGGGGGGGGGGGGCGAGAGTTACCGGCTTTGAACTCCCTTGAAAAAAAAGAAACAAACAAACAAACATACCTTAGATTTGTGTATTATTTTTTTATCCATAATCGTTTTCCCTTTCCTAATTTTTCATTGTCAGAGTAACAAAATCTACATCGACATAAGACATAGTCTTCCTACACCTTTAATAAAATATCTGTGCTTGGTGCTGCGGCGCGTTCGAATTATAAAATTATAACAATGCCATCTTTATTATAGATAGACCTACCGCCTTGTACCGGCCTTATAATAAAATGAAGTTGACACGATATGAAATTTAACTTGTTGTGAAACATACTGAAAAGGTTGCTTGAAAGTTCTGCAGTGCAGATGTTAATATTGTACATTGTCGATTTTAAACTAATTTTAAGAACGGTATTCACCAGTTCGTTAGTTTGAGTTTTGACTTTATTGTGAAACGTTCGTATAGATGTAACCGATTTCAGATTAACGAGGGTCTACTGTACCCAGTTTGAAAGTAAATTTTCAAATAAGTATTCATTTTTCTACTTCAACGTATTTGGCCGCACGGATGTGAATCTCGCGAGTAGCATTTCGTAGTTCGACATGTTGATGATCGCAGAAGCGTTCACAATTCGGGCAAGTAGGCCTAATTGTTCTCTTGTTTGTACTTTCATCTGGTATACAACGTGAGCTACTAGAAAGTGAGGGAAGACTATTATGTTGATAATGCACGAGTCGTATAGTCTCTAAAGGAACATACATTTTTTTACTTGGTTATTTAATGACTCTGTATCAACTACTGGGTTATTTAGCGTCGATGGAATTGTGATAGCGAGATGGTATTTGGCGAGATGAGGTCGAAGATTCGCCATAGATTACGTGACATCCGCCTTATGGTTGGGAACAGCTCGGAAGAAACCAAACCAGGTAGGGCCTAATAACCAACCCAAGTGAAAATCGAACCCATGTCCGAGCACAACTCCGGAACAGCAGGCAAAAGCGCTACCGCCCGAACTACACCGGTGGCTAGGAAAATCTTCCAATATAAGATTGTGCAATGCTGAAAAAAAAGGTTTATTTAACGACGCTCGCAAATGCAGAGGTAATATCAGCGTCGCCGGTGTGCCGGAATTTTGTCCCGCAGAAGTTCTTTTACATGCCAATAAATCTACTGATATGAGCCTGTTGCTTTCAAACACACTTAAATGCCATCGACCTTGGCCAGGATCGAATCCGCAGCCTCGAGCATAGAAGGCCAGCGTTATACCAACTACGCTACCAAGGCCGACTGCAATTCTGATGTTAGACCTACTCATAAACAACTGATGTCACCAGATCTGACCTATCCTACTTCCCTTGCAGTACTTCATGTCACAGAGGAACTCCATTCCCTTTAGTGTAGGTCTCACTGTTTGTATTAAAACGCAAAGTAGCTATAAGCCTGGTTCACAGTACAATGTCTGAAGTTTTACAAATTACTACAAAAAAAAAAAAAAACTAATGATTTGAACCTATGTTCATATGATACTTTTGCTCAAAATTACCAAGTAATAAATAAGCCGTTCAAAGCAAAAGTGGTGTAAATTAAAATTGAGTAATGAGGTTTAAAGTAAAAATTATATAAAATACAGCGCAAAGTAGCAATTAATATGTCCTTCTTGCTATCCACTGACTACTAATAGTTTAAATAAATTGAATATTAAGTGCTACTTTGCACTGTATTTTACAGAATATTTACTTTAATCCTCATTACCCATTTTTGACTTACACCACTTCTGCTCTGAACGGCACAAATAAATAATTGAACAAGTAAATAAATAAATAAACGAATAAATAAATAAATAAATAAATAATTAGATAATTAAGCAAGTAATAAATAAATAAAAAGTTGTTACACAGTAGGCTATTGTCTATGAATGTGACTCTCAACATCGTAATAGGGAGTTAAAAACAAAAGCAGAGAAATTAAATTAGAGACCCACTCCATTAACTATCTTCACGTAACAGAACCGAGCACTCTCTTACAATTATGAATTCAGTCAAGGAACGAACTCAAATCTCCTATTTTAAGACCATTCTGACTTAACGAAGAAAGGAACAGGATTACTAAATCGCCTCATTTTCCATCTAGTTTATGAATCGAATCACTTACAAAGCTTGCTTTGTTCTTTGACGAAGGTGTTTAGAGGGTTGGGTGAACTACCTTGCCAGAACAAAGCTGTGCATGTTGCACCCCCTTAGGGGGAGTGGAGGTTTACTTTGACCAGAGATTGGTTTGGCTTGAGGCCAATTCGCCCCAAGGAATGCGTGCCATTCCAGAGATCATAATTCTCCATTACAGAAATTATGCCATTATTCAAGTCCTTTCACAGTTCACTGACCATTAAAGCATTTCATTGCTCCTTTTAAGAATCCCTCAAAGGATATAGCTTTCACTCAAATTCCAGCTCCCCCCACAGCAATATGGCTTCTACCATTGCTACCGAATCAGTTTATATACTCCATTACTTTTTTGTATGAGAAAATCAGGAATCGTAAATTATAAGAAGAAGAAGGGAAACATTAAAGCGTCCCTATCGGCACTTTTTTTTTGTTTGGTTTTGTTTTGACATGGAAGATTTTTACTTTCTAGCAACCGCATCGGATTCCTATCACAAATAAAAACTAACAATTTTAATATTTTCATGCTTCTACAGAAATGTTTACTGTAATTATTGGGCCGGATTTATATACATAATGCATAAGCATAACATTCTGGAACTTATGACATCTATGTAACTTTGTTCTACTAGCCTATATTGATTTCATGTTTCAAACTGACTTTCATTTGCAGAAATTGACTGATTTTGTAAGGATGGTTCGTACGAAAACTAACTGCGCAGAATACTATTTTTATTCATTATAAATAAAGTAGTGCCAACATAGACAGTACGAACATATTATGGAAAATATATTTACATCCCTTCAATATAATCACCAGCGTGTTCCTATATCTTTCACCAAATCCGTGGTAACCGTTGAATGCCGTTAGAGAGGTTGTTTCTGTTGATCTCTCTGATGGACTACACTAGGCCTACTGCATGAAGCACTGATGCAATATCTGGAAACCTCTTGCCTCTGAGTGGTTCTTTCAACCGTGGAAACAAGTCGTAGCCACAAAGACTCATGTCAGAGGAATACGGAGGATGTTCCAGTACCTACTTCCCAATCTCAAATATGTAGGAATTCAGCCACTATTCCTGCTGAACATTATCATGCAAGATGAAAAGTGGATTGTCTCTCAGGAAACGTGGACGTTAGCGCCGCATAGCTGGACGTAGGTTGTGTTCAAGAAAATGTTGGTAGTACACTGCATCGACATGCGTGTTGTTAACAGATAGCCTCATTCTCCTGCGACGACATGCAGAAACTAGTGCACCGATGGCGGAAGTGCATCAACGCCGCTGGGGACTATGTCGAAAAAGATGTACTTCTCGGAAAGAGGACATTTCAAACTTTCTTTTGAGTGTAACATCTTCCACTTTCATCAAATAATAAACGAGTTACAGTTCAGGAGGAAAAACTTATCAAACAACCTATGCAATTGTATTTAGTTCAAATGTTTTCAATTGTAGGCCCTTACAAAAATTAACGGAATAGTGAACTAGTATCCTCTTCATCAGCCGATTTTCACGATTCCGCACGTAATACCGTATTGACAGAAGTGATGGGATGATCAGTGGATTGTGTAGAAAAACAAAAGGTACTTCACAGGGTGTAGTAAGGCATGGTTGAAAGAAACTATTCACTGAGTTCATTGAGCGAAGTGTAGCGGTGCAGTACAGTCACCGTGTACCAGAGAAATGAGGCAATGCTCATCCATGTTCGTTCTCGCAACACAATACAGATAAAGCGTATGCATAATGCAGTGTAAATATTGGTACTTCCATGACTCTGTGACATAATACGAAAACTAAGCATGAACAGGACTATTGTGCTTCAGAAATGCGTTATTTCATATTCCACAACAGGAGTCGCGCTTCTTTGTCACCAATATTAAACGTGAAAATGTATTTACAAGCAAGACAAAAAGCGTTTCATGTTAGTTTTATGTTACTATGTTATGGGCTTTTATTCTTTTAACGAGAATTTTTGCAAATTTTAACTAGGCATATAGAGTATGTTTCTGTAAACTCTTACTTACTGTTTACGAGATAAATTAAGTATTTTTGTAATTCATTTTTCATAAATCTTCACTACCAGTGAATACGGTTGATCGTTTGGGCTTTACATCATTAATGAATTTACATTGTCTTTTTAGATCCAGTTTCCTCGTGCAACAAAAGCTGTTGTAAAATGGAATTGAAGATGGGAAGGCCATATGGAATAAGAGCACCTTCTCGTGGGGTGGAATATAATGCATTTATTGTCAAGGAATACAATCCTTATGTATTGATTTAACGACGATTTCACCTGTGAATGTTATTTACAAATTAATTCTAGTGGAAGAGTGTTCCTATTAGGCGAACAGGAATAAAGTTGGAAGTTTGTCATGATTTATTTTAAGATAGAAAGTGAATAGAAAGATATTTATTTGAAGACTACTCGAAATAAACATCTTCACAATCCCTAAGGTATTATGACGACAATGAAGTTATGATGGAATTAAAGAAACAGAAGTGACAATTATTGTACATCATACAAGAGAAAAGTTTTGCTAAGGGGTTATTGTCCTTCAGAAGGAAGTGCGAGGGTAAGTTCTACTAGCAGTTTGGTTTTCTAAGATTGCTAACGGTGAATAGAGATACACCTCTGTCTAGTAGGCCTGTGTTCAAATAAAAATTCGACAGATGCTACTATGCTGAATATCTAGAGGTGGTAGATTGAAAAATTTAAAATTAAAAATTTCGCAATTTATAAGTAAAATGTAGTATTTTATAGCATTTTGCCATGGAACATTTTTATAGAAACTTTGGTAGTAGAAATTCAATGTCATCAATACAGTATGCTAGATTTTCCGACTAAAATTCTTCAAAATAATAAATAAGTAAAGACACAATATAAAATTAGAGTAAAATTGTAAACATTAAGAAACATGCCAAAAGATAATGGTATGATTTTTATCCCAAACCATCTTGTTAGTCAATTACAGTCACCCACTAACACATACTACACCTTGTTTGAGTCAACACTGGACCTAAAGAGTTCGCATACGCAGAAAATATTCTACTAGCACAAGACAGATTAGTTACAAATTCGAGATGATGCAGACAACAATAAAGAGGATAATAAGTAGGTCACATTCCTCTGCTACACATACTGTAAAAGTTAAATGGAGGGGTGACCAAACTGTTGAAAAAAAATGTAAGAACCTATTTTATTATGTGGTGGGAGCCTTTAGATAGATACGTTCCCTTTTCCTTCTTCTTCTTCTTCTTCTTCTTCTTTTACAAAAAACGTCTCATAAAATGCAATTTCGCTCTTATTTCGCAGAAATACATACATTTCCAATTTTGTACTCAATTTCGCATTTTGTTTAGCATTAAAAACTACAGTAATATACTTAACACGCTTTTAAATATAAAATTACTTATTTTGACAGCATTTGGACACATTTCGATATTTATCGTGATCGTTAAAATCTACCATTTCTATGCATTTATTTATGCAGAACTACGTATAGCGCAATGATCTCTCGAAAGGTGCACAGTTTTACCACAGTCTAGTCACGAAGCTCAAAACGTAATAAATATGCATCCATAGATAGTTGCTAACATTGCCTCATTACAGACAATACGAAATAGTACCGGCACAGTCTATTGTTCCTAGCACCCTCACAACTGTATATACTAGACTGTGGTTTTACTATGCTGCATATGTTTACGTAGAACTACGAGTGGGTGGTGCGATAAATGAAACAAGGGGAATATAAAAAAAAAGAATACAAGAACAAGGATAATGCAAGAATAACGGAAGGACAGAGATCAAGGGGAATACAAGGAGAACAAGGGGAAGGCAAGGAGAACAAGGAGAATGAAAAGATAACTAGGAGAATGAAAAGAGAACAAGGAGAATGAAAAGAGAACAAGGAGAATGAAAAGAGAACAAGGGAAAGACAAAGAGAAAAGAGGAGAACAAGGAGAACACAAAGGAAAAAGGGGAAATATGGAGAACAGGGGGAACAAAAAGGACAAAGGGAACACAAGGAGAACAAGAGGAATACGAGAGCAAGGGTGAAACAAGAAGAA
Organism: Periplaneta americana; assembly: GCF_040183065.1. Taxonomy (NCBI): domain Eukaryota; kingdom Metazoa; phylum Arthropoda; class Insecta; order Blattodea; family Blattidae; genus Periplaneta; species Periplaneta americana. The sequence goes on along the minus strand of NC_091127.1, from coordinate 107,442,741 downwards.
CGAATGGAACAGATGAACGAGGGAAATACAAAGAGAAAAGAGAAAGACAAGCAGAACAAAGGGAACACAAAGAGAACAGGGGTAATACATGAAAACAAGGGGAAGGTTAGGAGAACAAAGGAGAGACCAGGAGAATAGAGGGAAGACAGAGAACAAAGGGAATACAAGGAGAATAAAAGGAAGACAGGGGAAATACAAAAAACAAGGGGAAGTGAAAGAGAACAAGGAGCACAAGGAGATGGAGGAGAACAAGATAAAGAGGAGGACAAGGAAAACAAGGGAACACAACAATAAGACAAGAGGGAGAAGACGAGGAGAAAAAGAGGAACAAAAACATACAAGAGAAAGACAAGAAGAACAAGGGGAATACAAAAAGTCAAGGCGACTACAAGAAAAACAACGGCGGAAGTTACATTTTCATAGCGTATGACTTTAATTTCCAAGTTACTCTTCCCTCACAGTTCTATGTCAAAAATATCAGGTACCGTAGCAGAAATGACTGAAAAGGATCGTACTGACCCTGAGAACAGCTTCATTTTCGACCGTGAGCTCGTTTGATCGCTCTAAGACATATTTTATGTAGGTACGAAATGTACTTAATTGTAAGTTTGAAGAACGATTACGTCTTTATCTAAAAAAATCACACAGAGTAATGTGTAGTGTTCCTTCGGGTTGACATACAATAGTTACAGACAATCTGCCAATAATTACTTTTCAAGAACCTCACAAATTACTGATAAGACAAGTAAATAAACAAACAAACGATCAATGAATATGGCCCGAGGATCCGTATGGGTCTCAGGTTACTTGGATTTTGCTCAGTGGCTGCATTTATCTAAGTAAGGCCACATTTCGCAGTAAACATAGTCTACCATCTGATTTGATCACAGCCAACTAGTAACAAAATATATAACTACATATTGGTCTGTTTCTGCTTCAGTATAGTTATGCGGAAATCTCTTGAGAAGTTTTCTGGATCACCATCTGATTTGATAAGGGTTACATTATATAAATTGGATTGGAGGTTGATTTATATGAAATACTGTATAAAATGTGGATTACTTCAAAATTAGTTTCTTCTTACTTTACGTTAAAACCTGTTTATTCCATTATTTTTGTATATATTTTGGGATAGCGAACATGGCAACTTTAACGATGCGATTCCCATTTACTCGATGTATACTGCGTGAATCGTAAGTAATGTCAATTTCAAGGGGTTACTCTTCGAGATATTTTAAACAAAAAAAGTTTTATGCAATTTTGCTCAATTTTGTTTCTTTTACGAGATAAAATTGTTTTATATGAAACATTTGATAGCGTGTTTTGGGAAAGCCATTGATTTAATTCCCAACATTCTCAATCAATTTAAGAGAGCAGTGTATTATGATAACAAATGATTGAAAGAATTTTAGTTTTGTCCTTTAAATGTGCAGATACATGTATAATTATCAGCCCGAGACAAAGCGTGCAGCAATGCTCGGATCAAATCGTCCATTGTACACTCATGCAGAGATACCACCATCTTGCAACTACTGCTACTTCGTTTCGCTTATATGCATGTCAATAATACTGCCATCTAGCAAGTGACAGCTTAAGGCGCCTCATTAGAATTATAGGTCGATATTTAAATTTGTAACGTACTGATTCTCCCTCGTATTTGTCAGAATAATTAGGAATGGCTTTGTAATTAAAGACTAACATCTTAAAGTGCAACTTGTAACTAGATATACGAAACGCGTAAATAAATTCAAGACAAGTGCTGCTGTTTCTAAATTAATTTTTTTTTTTATGTTCCGGACTTGTCATCAAGTGTGTTAAAGTAATGATTGGTCAAAAGAAAGGATTATTAGTGACACATAAAAATGTGTTTGGAATAAACTACGAGTACCTGCATTATATTATACATCGAGAAGTGTTTTGTGGCAAAATTGTTTAAAATAAATCATACTATAAAGATTATTTCATACATACGTGGTCATTTCTTATTCGGGGCAGAAAATAAAGCTCTAAGGCGTTGTTAATTTATTTCGTTCTTAGACAAGATGAATGCAAAATATTCAGATACTGCTCTACATTCTAACTCATTAACTGAATGCAGGGAAATTTTTGAAGGATATTATCGGCGTAAGAAAATAAATTCTTAAAAACGATAATCCGGAAAAAATAATTCCAAAGTGGGCCGCAAAATATAAAATTCATACATGTTCAGTTGCAGTTCTCACTTTTATGACGCCATATTAACAATGTAAACATGAAAATACAAAACCGAACACAAAGCATTTTTTAGAAAGTTGGATATAGGCTGTTGCAGAAATCCGCAAGGAGCTTAAGATTATTTGAACAAAAAAATTACAACATTTTTGTATTATTTGAAGAGCTAAGGGAAGAAAGAGATTTCACAGAAGCAGATTTGATGGAATTCAAAGAAATAATATTCCAAGTTTCTTAGGAATTCCAATTAATATTTCGTGATTTTAACGCCTTGCATCCTACACTTGACCTTTTAAAGAAATCTATGAGCGCTGAAAAGAAAAAACTGTCCCAAGAACTCCATACGAAGTTAACGTTAACTTCAACCGGGGCGAAAAAGAGATGAATCCCCGGAAGAATTTTGGAAGATTTTATTAGAAGAGCGGTGCCCTGAACTCATAATTTCAAGACGTTGGGTTTACTTAATACCACTTATGTGTGAGAGTGTTTTTTCTCTGAAATTAATTACATTGAAATCGAAAAAAAAATATCGACTTTCCACTTTAGAATAATGCGTATTATCATTCGATATAATACGATTGAAAATTTACTTTGAAGAGATTGTTTCTGAGTGTCCACCAAAATGTCACACTTGTATTTCGACATTAAATAAATGCATTCTTATAAATTCTCATAAATTAAACAATTTCATAAAGGTTATTGGTATCATTAACAATGTGTTTCAATCAAAATTATCTTCAACTAAAACCCGACTTTACTATATAGTTGTGAAAACTGGACAATCAAGGCAAAAGATAAATCAAGAATAATTGCGGCGGAAATGAAATATTTAGGAACAGCAGGTTGCAAATGGAACGGCTATAAAATAAATACAGACATTTTGGAAGAATTGACAATTACAATAGCATTTTAACAAAATTTGAATCGTATGTCAAAGTGGATACAACATATCAATAAGATGTCATACAACGGATATTCTAGATTACTAAAAAAAATTATACCCGGAGGGTAAAGAAACCCTGAAAGAAAACTGAAGAGACTTCTTGACTTCTAATATGAGACCGGAACGGGCCAATCTATGGCTTAACTTCTTGGAAGTTACATGGTGATGATAATGATGATGATTATGATGATAATAAGGATGATGATAAGTGTATTCGATACATTGTTATATTCGAACAATATAAATACTTTCTGAAGAAAAATATCAAGTTAGAATTTAAGCCATGACTTGTTGTTATATTGTTCTCCAACCAGGAGATCAACCGTGAAAGGAATGTGCTTACTATTGCGTCATCTATTGGAGCGAAGTAGATAGATAATATCATTGTTATAACGTCAGTTTAAAATCCATGCGCTCTCCTGCATATGTTATTTCCTGTATGGAGGGATTAAAAGACCAGGAGATTAACAGTGATCCAATTCTGTAACTCGAGTAGTATAAATATGTGTGTATCAATGTTATCGTTTGTGCTGTGAGAGCTAGCCAATAGAGATACGAGTACCCACGCGTATGACCTTATGACATCTTATGACATCAACATTCATTCGCAGCATTACCCCGCTGCGTCTCATTCCCCAGAGACTTTCTCGTGGTTGGAGTACAGTAGGTCTCGCAAGCAAGGATTGCCGACAACAGGAATGCGAACGAAACAATTCGGTAAGGAAGAGAGGGCGACAGAAAAAGGTCACGAGATAATTTGAATGATATTCAAGAGTACAGTCGGAAGAGAAACGACATCGATAGAATCAGTCCTGTGTTGTGATAGTTACATTACTGTTTTAGTTTCAGTTCCACCGCATGTGAATACGTGTCTTGTTCCAAGTGCGTTTATTTTATTATACAGGGACATCATTTTATTTTTACTTCAATTTTTATTGTACCTGAGTTTTTTAATGTACTTCACTCCCACCTCCTCTACTAGTAAACTTCCAACCTTTCTCCACGCAGAACCAAACGTATACAGTCAAAGTCGCCTTACGGTCTTAGTAAACACAAACAGTACTGAGTTAGTGAGTACAGTACGTTCCAGAAAAATGTTCGCTTTCAATATTGAATCATATTTTCGCACAAGTACTGTCCGTTTGCCTATGTCACATCCCGGTTTCTCCCACCCACTTCTGCCAGTCCCTTTGTAGCTGGGCTGTCTTAGCTCTTTTCTGAAAACATTAATTTCTGTTAGGAATTGGACGTCTACGTAATATTATACAACTGTTTAAAATAACTTAAATAAAAAGGCCTCATTAAGTAATTAACTGTCACGTGATTTCCCTCCTTTCTACGACCCTACGACAAAAACACTTGGACGGACAGTAGATAGCATGTCTGAATAATTTATCTTTTCGGATCGGGCAGAAGTGAAGATTGAATTTACAGTACGTAAGGTACTCTTTTATTGAGTAGGTAGGCCTACACAATTATTTCAACATGAGTTAGTAGTACGAAAGACGAAACTGGTAATTGGAATTAGGTACAATAGTATATAGTGCGATAATATACAAAAAAGAACTGAAACCTGTATAGAAATGAACGGCCATCATTTTCAAAAATGTGTTTAAATATCCATACTATGATTATTTTTCAATTTAACTTCATTCTCTATAGTGTACGATAATGTGCTGTAGACAGTATAATATGCGCTGCATAATGAATACGTCCGAATGGACAACTCAGTTCGAGAGTAAAAACACTTATTGTTAATATTTCACTGTATTTTGATTAAACACAAATCTAATGAAAATTATCAAACTCAAAATCGCGATATTTCTTACTTTACGTAAATGGATGAACTACTTTTCATCCCTCCTATACCTAGTAAAGTGATTTGTTTGTATCTTATGCCAGTATCATCGAACTCCAGTGGAAGGGGGTATCAAACGGCGTTTCCGGTTCACAACCTTTAAGCCAAAGGCATAGCCAGGTTAATATTAGAAATGTTAGTAAAAATAAAATGATGTCCCTGTATATAGTGATGAAGCGTTCTCCTCGCAGATTATCATTATTTTATTCGTAAACATAATGTTGCGCGTTTAATTTGCTTGAAAATTTTCTCTTGCTACGCTCTTTATTTCCACAGGCGATGTCCCCATCTTCTTAGAAGAGGCAGTACTTCCATCGGCCCGAACCTCTCGCTCCCTCGGCGTGCCTACATACACACGTCAAAACAGAGAGTAGCGCCACCATTATTTTTCGGTAATTGTTTCTATACAAGATTTCTATTGTATATAATACTTTGTTCAACTTCAATGCTTTCCTCTTCGAAGATTCGGGTGAATTTTCTGTTTATTAGTGATAATGTGCATCAGCGCTTCCTGAATATTTTGAAAGTGTTTTTCATGATATTGTAGTGTTTTAAATATTAAAAAGTGAGACCGCTAACATCTAATTATAACTAAGGACAACACTAAGGACTTTTCTTTATTACACCCTGTTCTCGCATTACGTTTTAGCATTACGTTTTAGGATTTCTGAATCCTATTATAAGGTAAAGGTTGGTAATACTGTGATATGAGTAATATTGTGATAGTTATTTTTGAGAATTTATTACAATTTTACTGAGAGAGAGGGAAGAACCGGTTTTGTGCAGCAACTTGTCCACGAACATTCCCTTAATACGTTGATGCAAAAAACCGACCCTCCTCTCGCTCACTAAAATTGTAATAAATTCTCAAAAAGAACTACCACAATATTACTCATATCACGATATTACCAACCTTTACCCTATATTCATTTGATATTCTCATCTCTTCCTGGGTCTTAATCAAATTTCTATTGCTTGTTAGACTATAGGTGCGACTACAATGATGTTATTTGGTCCTTCATTTTGTTAATATACCGTACTGCATAAACTTAAAATTCAGAAACAGTTCAATGAATTGACTTCGAATAATTATTTTATATCTTATTGGTGTTTATCCTTTAAAAATTCTTACTTTTGATTCTTGAACGGAAATATACTATAAATTATTCAAATGCTAAGCTCCCTACACGGTAGCCGTATATTGATTTTTCTACAACATTTAAAAAACTTTCAATTATAATTTGACCAAGTATACAAAGTAAAAAAGTTGATAATGTTCCTGTTCCATATCTTGTAAAACTCTCTATCACAGATATTAATTCTTTGACGATATAATTCATGTATAAGTTAATAAACGGTGTCATGGAAATAAAACGTTTCTCCTCATGAAGTTTTATAAATATCGTAATAATTCAGTCCTTTATTGTGTACGTCTATGCCTAATCAATTACATTTATATAATTATTTTATATTCTTCAATTATACATTCTAGAGACTTACAAATGAAATTACTGACTTCGCATCCAACTTTCGTTTTCCTCGTTACAGACACATATTTTCATAATTCCAAACACTAAAACGTCTCGTTTCATTTATAAATTGCACAGTTACGATAGCCTATATGAATGTAGTAGAGCCTACATTGTGTATAAGATCACAAGAAATAGTTACTCATACCTACATTATAATCGCTCTAATATTGCTTTGCTCTTTTCAGTTAGATAAACAATGTTGGAAGGTCTTTCACTGCAAATTCAGCATTCTCCAGTCTTTCCTATTTTCTGCCTTCCTCTTTTGTCTCCGTATAATATCCATATATCTTAATATCGTCTATCATCTGATATTTTCTTCTGCCCCGAATTCTTCTCCTGTTCACCATTCCTTCCAGTACATCCTTCAGAAGGCAGTTTCTTCTCAACCAGTGATCAGTCAATTTTTCCTCTTTCTGATCAGTTTCAGCATCATTCTTTCTTCATACACTCTTTCCAACACAGCTTCGTTTCCTATTCTGTCTTTTCACTTCATACGCTCCATCCTAAAATCTAAAAAACGACGTCTAAGTTTAGACTTCGTTAATTTTTTTCAGTGCAATTGTGGTTTAAGCAATTCTGGCACTGAGCCACTCATATACAGTATGAACAAAAATCCGTCCAATGTTTCAGACAGACAAGGATGACGTGTCAAGAATCATTTTTTCGTACGCGATATACTTCCAAAGTTTATCCTAAATATACAGAATGTTATGAAAAAACTATCCAATATTTTAGGAGGTGATAGTATGCATCAAAACAAGAAAATAATGTCTAATAAACATGGGTCCTACAACACATACTTTCTGAGATCTGAACACTTGTTCATAGGAGGTGTGCAATGTGACGTTCATTCATGGTAATGCATTTCTCTGCCCTACAATACAACAGACTACCAATAATCATACCGTAGTTGACACCCCTCGCATGGAATAATGATACGAAGCAAGGAATACTGAAAACAAAAGTCTGGTTGCAGATATGAGCGGGATTCAGCACAGATGATGTTGTGAATTTTGGTAATCAGCATGTGTAGGCTGATGAAAATCCTCATGCAGTTAAAGAAACAAGGCATCAGCACCGATTCTCTATCAACTTACGGGCAGGCGTTCTTGGTGATGGATTAATAGGGCAATACGTGCTACTATTGAGGTTAACTGGGGATTGTCATCAGGAATTTCTTATTAACGTATTAAAATAAATTTCAAAGAGTGCGTGATTCCTTACGCCGAAGGGCAGGGGAATGCATTGCCATGAATGGACATCACATTGAGCACCTCCTATGAACGATTGTTCAGATCTCAGAAAGTATGTGTTGTAGGACTCATGTTTATTAGACATTATTTTCTTGTTTTGATGCATACTATCACCCCCTAAAATATTGGATACTGTTTTTAACACCCTGTATTGCAGTTTCATTACAGGTAGGCTACTGTTATATCTTAATTGCATGTTGTTATCATGAAATTAGATGAAAGAACTTAACTTCCTTCTATTAAAATATTCCATAGCTTTCTTTGGTTGATATTTTCAAATACCTTAATAAAATGTATGCATAAATGAATTTCTAAGTTGAATAATAAACATGAAATCAATACATATTCGTATTTACTTTCCTATATTTGTTTTCATTCAATGAGAAGGAATTCATTTCTGTATTTCACGCTTTATTAACTACAACAGCATCCACCAACTTTCACTCCCCTCTCCCGTCCCTTTTTGCTGTTGCCCAGGAAACCCAGACTGGATGTCGCAGACCATCTTGCAATCACTAAACAAAACGAAAGGGACCGACTGCACCAGAATTTAGCGTAGAGCCCATTCAGACAGAGACAGGTGGCACAAAGTGTCCAAAAACCGGTAGGGTACATGCAAGGGTTGGAGCAGCTGTGGTGTGTCGGACAACGAATTCTCCCACCCCGTCTTGGAGGGGTCGCGGTTTTTCTCATAGGCGGAAGGGGTTAACGAGCACATCCAGAACATACAATACTATCAAGAAAGAACTCGTCTGTATATTATTATTATTAAAACACTTCCCAAAGCTGAATTTATGTTACAGTAATACTTGTTCAAAGTGGAATCGCAAGGGGTGAATTTATTTTCCAAATTAGATAAGTGTACGCATTATGCAATATTACTCAAGTCTTTAGAAATTTCATTACAAACATATTATGTAATATTATTACGTACCTATTTGAGTGAAGTTCGGCGATATTGCTAATGTACGTAATGAAAATGAATGTTGTCTGTTACCAAATTAGAAATTTGAGATCTTGTTTGTGTCATAGAACCATACAGTCCTTTTATTATGCCGAAGTAGAATCGAGATTATCATATGGCATATGCTACTGGGGGCCAAGTTCGAAGATGAGTGACGTTTTTAATGCTCAGAAGCATGTTCTGAGATGCATGGCAGGTATTGATAATCGTACATCATGTGGGGAATATTTTATGAGTTTTAATATTTTAACAGTTTATGCTTTATATAGCTATTTTTAAGCTTATGGAATTAATACATTCTAATAATAACCATTTTTATCGAAATAGTGATTTTTCATTATTACAACATTCGTTTTAAGAAAAATTTTAATATTCCAGCACATCGATTGAAAAGCTTCAACAGAACGTATATGGTCCATGGCTTAAAAATATATATATATATATATATATATATATATATATATATATATATACCGTATATGAAATTAAAAATACGAATGATTTAAGATATTTTAAAAGATACATCAAAAGAATTTTAACAAACCTCTGTCCCTACAATTTAGATGAAATACGTGTGGGTTTACATTGGTCCTAATTTATTGTATTTTTATCTATTTTAATTATGTTTTTTGTTTTAATTATTTAATTGTTGTTTTCTCACTCTCTCTCTCTCTCTCTCTCTCTGACAAGTCCTATGGTTTTAACTATTTTATGGACAAATAAAAATGAAATGAAATGAAATGTATAATAGTAGTGGCATTACTAATAAATAGGGCTGAAGAAAAGTATTGGTATCAGGGTAGTAAACAATTTCTACTGTATATAAATTGTTTACAAAATGCGTCGCATTGCCGGGTGTCTCTACTGTCTGAAGGAGCAGAGAGAGTTAACAGCCGACTCTCCTCAACAGTAAAGCTGCAATGATCACGAAGAGAAGGGAGTTACGGCTCTAGCATGAGTTTATACGTAATATATTATTATTAGAGCCCGGAAATTTAGGAATTTATAACAGTTAAAATAAGCAGGCAAAAAAGGCAATAAAAACAAAAAAAAGGCACAATAATCTTTGAAAAAGGCATTATAAATTTTAAAAAGGCATAATAAATTTTAGCAATAAATTTAAATTATATCAACATAATTCACATATTTACTTCGTAGGTGACACATGTTGACTTATTAAATACTTTTTTTTTTCGTGATTAACTGTCTTTTCACAAACCTTACATAACAAAACTGTTCCATCGGTTGAAAACACATGGGCACCAAATTCACTAACGTAAGTATGAAGTTTACTTTTCAATAGTTTACTGAATTTGGGCATTCTAGCTAACCGATGTTATACGTTTTGTCATCCGACAATAACTGACTGTTTCTCACTCAGATTTCTTTCTCCTACAGTATAAACACGTGTATTAGGACAAAATTGTAACAGTAAAATTTCAAAATATGAAAGCAAACAATTGGAAATTCTACGTGACAACTTCTGTGAGAACGAACTTAATATTTAAAATTATAAAGCTGATTGTTGGTATCGTGAAGACATGACAATATTATATTTGTAACTGTGGATTGTCGATCATTATTCATATTACACCAATAGCATTAAAGTACGATTATTACCAGATTAAGCACCGAAATAAATTACTTTTATGCTCGACCATGCCAAAATGTAGTAATTATACACCTGGTAGCAGTCCTTTAATGCATGTCATTAAAGTACACCTAATCATTAAAGTACAGGTGTTTTCAGCCAATGACAACTCAGCTTGCAGGTGTTCAGCCAATGACAAGTCAGCTTTGTACCGTTATAAAACCGCAAGTATCGATTATTCTCGGATATGTAATCGAAAGAGAATTAGCGAAAAGTCACGGAGGCTGGAAATCCAATACTGTTCGCAGAAGGTTATGTTCTGTTACTATAATAATTAGCATTAATTGTAAATAATATTCAAATAAATTCAATTTGTCATCTCGTTTTTCAATGTCGAATTCAATAATCAAGGTTATACCAAGTTTAACGGGATTACATCGTCAATGACATTATTGTTCCTCGGAAAAAATCAATACTTTCGCGTCTGCGCACATCTCACAATTCACGACCTAGAACAAGGTCACTTCCGATCTTGTCAGATACAAATAAAATGTATACATCTGAATAATTTCAAGTTAGAAATATGGTCGAGCATAAAAGTCGTATGAAACTCGCCTATAATGGTAATTAAGAAGCTCGTATGAAAATTATGACACGAGCGCAAGCGAGTTTCATAAACATCCATACTCGCTTCTTAATTACTATCATTATAGGCTCGTTGCATAATGTACTATTATTTACTATTGTTCCTATGGTTAGTCATTGTTTCAAATATTTAAATTTCATACACATTAGATTAGAATTAATTAGAAAATTGCAAATAAACAAGAAATATTGCTTTAAAATGACAAAAAAGACAATTGTTAGTAAGAAACACCTAAAATAGGCAAAATAAAAATTGACCCTATCACTTTGATTTACTCCAAATCACATTTATATCTATGCAAAAAATGATTTACTTCCACCCAGTAAAAAAGGCATTTTGCCAAACATCCGGGCTCTAACTATTATTACATACAGTAGGCCTAGCTTCAGATTGTCACACCTCATTTCAATAGTTGGTCAGAATTTGTTAAACAGTGCTCCATTATATTGGGAGTTGACATAAAGTGACGACCTGTTCGTTTATATTCTTATCCGTTGCATTACCTGTATTCGGCGTACTAAATACCCAATGTGTCTTTAACTTAGTTCTTAGGTAGCTGGAATACGAGCCTACTAATGATGCTTAAGCTTAGTAAAACAGTAATTTGTTGTTTACCTAATGCTTCCTAATTCTCTTTACGATTTTCTGAGGAGAAACTCATTAGAGTCTTGGCCAGCATCGTTATCGGGAGGAATTTCGTTGACAGTTTCCCTAACTGCCCTTCTCTCGCTACAATAGAAGCTGATACTTTATCTTATGCTTTGTTTGCTTGTGGTATGACGTTACTTGCCAGAACAATGGCTCGCTGATTGACATTAATTCTGAGAAGAAGATATAAAGATTTAATAATTTTTTTATAATTTTGTCACTTACAGGCCTACCTGTTTGTTGCAATACCTTCCACAATAAAATTTTTGATACTCTATCATATGCCTTTAATAAATCAATGAAAATCAAGGCTAATATCTATTATCTTCACAAAATAACAAATAGGCCTTACCTATATCAGCATAAAATAAAGTATGTGCTTCAATTTGTAACTTACTTACTAACTAGCATGCGTATAATATGAGGTGCCATGTGAATTCTCAGAAAAGGTCTGGTTTGTTGCATCTTTACGGTTCGTCACAACTGTATGTGTGCAGGTTGGCATCTCTTTACACTGAATATTCGGTATCCAGCAGAACCCAACTTAAGATTTCATGGCTTATCCTAGTTTTGGTATAGACGTTTAACATTGAACTGTCAATGTGAAGACTGCAAATATTTCATCAGCGTCATGATAAACTAAGAATGCTAAGAAAAACAGCAACATAAACATTGGAAGAAATACCATATTGAGGAAAGTGCCATATTTCAACCAGCAGATCAAACCGTTTCAAAACCTGTATAAAAATAAATTATTACAAACTTTTAAATTGATAGCGACTGTTACGCTATCTTGATCTGGAATGTGATAACGGAGATTGTTGGAAGAGATGTGTAATTAGGGCTCGGAATTTTAGGCACCTAAAATACACCTTGAATTTATCAAAATAGGCACTAAAACATACATTTAGACACTTAAAAATACAATTACAAGACGCTAAAAATACTATTTTATGCAGCTAAAATGCAATTTCTATCCACACAAACTACAGTAACTATTAAAATGTTCGCCTCCTTGGTCTCGAGGTAGCTTACAATTTTTGTACGAATTTCATTGCAGTCATTGTAGTCTTGAGTGTGACAGATTGCAAATTATTTAGATCATCGCTGGGCAAGGAAGATTCGTGAATCCCTGTGACTCCTGACCTTCAAGCGGTGTAGATAGTGTAGATCAGTGATGTCAAAGCAAGCGCATTTTTCTGACCTTGACGTCCTGCGCGGGCATTAAGCGCTAGGTATTCTAGGAGGAATAAGCAGCCTGTTGGATTAAGAAAACAGTGGTGCATAAACTTCAAACGGAACGTGAAATTTTATGTCGTTATTTTATATGCCTTCTTTCTGTTTGTTATTTTCTATATTGTCTGTAAAACAAAAGTACTAACACCTATTTCTTAGCCTAATATTGCAGTTGTGTTTTAAACGTTAATAACGTAATAAAGAGTAAAGAAGAAATATTCACACAAATTCCATAATAACTACAACTATACTGTACTAAGTGAATTAAACACATCATTCATAAAGAAAGTGTTATCCCAAAGAAAGACACTAAATATGACATGATAAGTTGAAATTGATATTGATGGTATCTTTAGCCTTATAAAAGTAATAAAAAAAAATATTGTAGTACAAAGAAAAGTTTTCTAGGTATATGTTTTAACTGTAACTAATATTACATAATAAAACTCTTATCGCGTTATGCTTTTAAGGTGATATTGGTGCGCAACTTTCTGTTATCAGAATATTAAATTATCTCGAAATCTGCTGAAGCTATAGAGCTGACGTTTTACCAACACATAGGCATACATCTTTATCTTTTGTTTGTGATGTAACAGTATTTGCTTTGTTAATTCATTTCCTTACAAACATTTTCCATGCGAATATTTTCAAACATTTTAAAACACTATCTTTAGTAATACGTATTTACGATATATTAGATTTACGAAAACATTGTTTTAATACCTGTAAGGCTACTAAACAAACATATCTGAAAATTTCACTTTTCTGTAAAAAAGTTGAGAAAATGTTCCTTTTGAATAAAAAAGCAAACTTGTGAAAAATGGACATTAAAATTAAAACTTACATTCTTATAATACACTTGTACTTCTCAGACAAATCTAAAAATTAACATGGATACAGTTTTAATAAGTTCTCTTCCCTTTATCCATTGAATCAGAGCTGGCCATCCCTGTATATAGCTCGACCAAGCGGCATATACTACCTCTTTCGTCTGTCTCTTTCCTTTTCGCTGTAAAGCGCTCAGGCTCTCCTGAGCTCTAAAGCGCGCGCCTGCTCCTATGGGCATCAGTAGACATCACTGGTGTAGATATACTGTCCGCAGAGCATATCTCCCTCCCTTGGTACCATTACTCAGTTTACGCGTGTACAAGCAAGTGGCAGCAGTGGTGAAGCAATGGCTGTGTCTAAACCTTCCACTTCCAAAAAACGGAGATTTCTGGAGGAATACGAGGAAGAGTTCTTCTGTTGTAAAAAAGATGATAGTGTAAAATACCTAATTTGTAATAAGGTGTTAAGTGGCTTTCTTCAAGCCAACATTAAACGACATTATGATACATATCATGCATATGAACATTGCTAAATCGAAAGCAATATTCTCTCTTTTAGATGATAATTTTTCGGCACAGCTGCGTATAGCTGTTACAGACTTTACTCCAATTTAGTACATTCAGCCAAAGGTTCAGATCAAGACGATTAACTTTCCTACTTCTCTTTTTGTATTATTTATGTTTGCGCAAGGGGAAATTCAAATACCAATTCAAGAAACGAGAGTAAACTTCTGATTATATGTAATAAATAACAGTTCGCTAGTGTATAATGTTATATTGTCTATATTGATTTACATCGAATGAAATGTATATGTTTTTCTGTGACTTATATGTTTGTTGCTTTAATTTTGCTCACCAGTATAGTAGAGCCGGAAATTAACGTTCTACTCTCTCGAACGTTTACTATAATATTAATCCGACACTGCAAACGAGAAATAGTCAGCACTTCACCTCCTCCTTCAGTTTTGCGGTTAATGAACTGAATGTTATCCGGGTTGCGTTCATCATGGATTCGGCGCAAATTGTTTTCTGCCCACCCCTAATTGACATGCTATCTACTGTCCGTCCAAGTAGTTTTGTCGAAGGGTCGTAGAAAGAGGGGAAATCACGTGACCGTTAATTACTTAACGAGGCCCTTTTATTTAAGTTATTTTAAGCAGTTGTATAATATTACGTAGGCAGAAATTAATGTTTTCAGGCAAACGGACGACAGTACCTGTGCGAAAATATGATTCACTATTGAAAGCTCTTTCGTCACTGGAAAACGCGAACATATTTCTGGAACGTACTATACTCACTAACTCAGTACTGTTTACTATGACCGTAAGGCGACTTTGACTGCATACGCGGCCTTGGTTCTGTGTGGAGGGCGGTTGGAAGTTTACTAGTAGAGGGGGTGAGAGTGAAATACATTAAAAAACTCAAGTACAAAAAAAAATTGAAGTAAAAGTAAAATGAAGTCCCTGTACATCTCTATTTATGATCTGCGAAATTCTCTTAACAGCAACAGGTGTCTAATTGGTCCTAGTTAACCCTATGACTGGTTTCTAACACCAACAGATATGTTTGATAAAGAACTTGTAGACTGAATTCTGACATTTTCAACAATTCCATTTGTTATACGGAATCATTTGTAAGACGACAGTCATAATTATTCCGGTAATAAAATTATAGACGAAGATGTCTAAGAGAATTGAATTTTAACACAGGTGAAAATCAAAAGTGGTTGACTAATCTTGCCTGAAGGCCTGAACGGTTCTTTACGTTCTTTCCTGGTTGAGTGAAAGAAAATACCTTACGGCAGCCGTGGCGAAAATGTAGTTGTGCGCCGAGCCACTGTGTAACCTGCAACATGATAGCACCTGTGGAGGGAGGGGAACACCCGAAGGGGAAGTGAAGCAACTGTCTGACTTATTAGGCGGATTTTCATTTTCCTTACGTCAAGCACTTAAATATAATTTTATACAGTACAAGGCTACAAACTAATGTTTAGTATGTTTAACGAAGAAAGAAATGAACAATAAATGAACAATATCACAACCTAAAATTAACCGTCTTCAGAATGTCTCAAAATCAGGAATTATGTCACTGCCAGTCGTAGTTGATCACGAAGGTATTTGTCTGTCAGTCGTGATCTAAATTTGGTTTTTACTATTTTCATTGTTGAAAATAATTTTTCACAAACGTAAGTTGTAGCGAACATAGCTTCAACAGAGCAAGCGAAAGAACGAAGCTTCGGATATTTATTTTTTGGCAAAGATTTGAAAGTTCAACATTTGTCAAGTCCTTACATCTAGCTTTCATTTGACATCACAGTAAATCAGTGAGTTCAAATTGAAGAGCTAACCGAATTATTCGTACATCTGCTGAAAAAGGTTCGACGAACAGAGATGATGATGACGATGATGATATTATTATTATTATTATTATTATTATTATTATTATTATTATTATTATTATTATTAACACCTAACTTTTAATGTTTCATGAGTAACATGTAGTATAATGCCGTTTTATGTTATACAACCGTTTTCCTCTTAATACTCGTGAACAAATCATACATTTAATATTCTCATCATAATGACAGAAAAAAAAATGCGTCCTCCCATCCTATTTGAAACTTTCGTTTTTGTAGAGGTATATGGTTTCGAGAGAGACATATGCTACTCGCAGGTCAGAGACAAATCCAAATGGAACGGAGTTTGATTCAGTGAGTGAGAGGGTGGGTGTTGGGGAAGGTTAGAAGCAAGAGAAAATAATGCATAGCTCTCACTGCGAGCCACAATGTACTCGCGAGTCGCATTCTCGCCACGGCTGCCTTACGGCATTAACTCTGCCAGGTTAAATAAAGCCATTTTATTATTATTATTATTATTATTATTATTATTATTATTATTATTATTATTATTATTATAAATCCATGACAAAAGCCTCTGCTTTTATGTCCGTTCTGAAAGAAAGCCATGCTAAGATTTCTTGTCGTCCTTGAAGTACATCGCCCTCGGTCGGGACTGTACTCGCGAACCTAGGACCGGACGGAAAACATTTTAACGAATAGACACACGCGGACACGCCCCCTATACACCCGCACGGCTCGGTTAAGTGGATATCTTTGTGTTCTCGGAGTTACAGTTCACACTCGTAATCAGATTCCCTGGTTGCTGTTGGTGAAACAACATTGAAACGCAGCTGGAATAAAAACGGGAGCAGATAAAACCTTGTAAATGGTATGTGAATGTGAATTGTCATGCTAAATGGAAAGCAAACAGCTCACAGCTGTTTGGAATGGTCGGATCAAACTTACTGCCGGCCGCAGAGCAAATATGTAACCATGACGACGACCGTGATACAGGTATCAGAGTGGAGTGGAACAATGCAGTTCGTCCATTAGGTTCGGCTTAATGTCAAGGTGGTTATTAATTATAGCTGGATGAGGATTTGGACAGACGAATAGGTAAAGATAAGATGAGAGAGTGAGAAAGAAATAAGGAAAGCGGGAAAGAATAAAAAAAATTATTATTATAGAAAGAGAGGGCTAAGGAATATGAAACAGAAAGAAATAGCAAAAGACATGGATAAAGAACCAAGAAAGAAGAGAAGAAAGAAAGAATATAGATAAGAAAGAAAGAGAAGAAAAACAGCACAAAACAATACAAGAAAAAAAGAAAAAGAAAATAGAAAATGGAAGACAAAAAATAAAAGAAGATAGGAGAAAAGTGAAGGAACTGACAATGAGGACGAAAGAAGGGAACGAAGAAACTGTCAAGGAAAGAAAAATCAGAGAAAAAGGAAAGAAGTGGTGAAGAAAAAAAAAAGACATTTTTCACGACTTTTCTCTAACAATTGTCGTAATACAAATCGCACTCCCAGTAACTCGAAATGTGATTCGTAAATATATACCATTTCCTAGTAAAATACTGCTGTAAAAATATTTTAATAAATAGGTACCATAATCTTAGATAATTTACTATTTTATTATTATAATTTCATACCTCAGTTAGTAAAATAGCGTTGAAAATAATTACGAAAGTAATATGTGAAAGTATTTTACTGGGAGTGCGATATATATATTCCTCTATAATTTGTACTATTAATATTTCTACTATTGTTATTGTTTCAATGTATATTTCACTTCTGGCAGTGTGGAAGAGAAAATCTCATGGCCTTAACTCTGCAAGAATAAATAAATAAAAATTACAATGGTATAACTGGATGGGGAGGCATTACAAAAACTCCTTTTCTTCCTCTAATTATGTTGCAAAAACGTATAATCAAAATTTGTTTCAAAAGGCGACTGGATTATCCAACAAACTTGATCCATTCCGAATTGAATGTTTTTACAATTGACCAAATTTATCAATACTCTTTAATGAAATTCTATCATAAAAATAGAATGAAATTTGTGGCTCAGCCACATGATCATAATACAAGACGAAATAAAATTCTTAATTTAGTTGAACCTAAATGTTTCACATCTGCTGCTTTACTACACAGTACAAATTATGGTCCATGTCTATATAATTCGATAATAAAATTGCATCCAGAATTGACTACTTTAAGCAATGAAATTTTCAGATCCAGAATTAAAAAATTTATATGACAGACTTCCCTGTTTTATATATGTACGGTACCATGTATTGTAAAACAAGTTTATTTCTATCCTAAGTATATTTTTCCTATCTTATCTTTGTTAGTATATCAACATGACCTGTACTAATTATACTACTAATAATAAGTTAATATTAATCTATCACCAATCTCAACATCGTTTCTTTTTTCACCCAGTTATTACTAGTATTATTATTACTAACTTTATTATTATCATCTTTATGTGACCTTTTTTTAAGTATTTTGTCTATAAAGTATATATATTTATGTATGTTTCTATGTACTTTTCTAAAGAATGTGATCTTAGTGTAAGAATTTTAAATTTTATTTTAGAAACAGTAGAGATCTCTATTTTTGTACGTATAATCTGTGCAATCAGAATCTTAAATTTTGATTCAGAAAAAATAGGTATGTTTGGTGAACAATGTAAAATTGTATGTCATTTTCAAGTATTTCTATCAAAACTGAACTGTCCCCGAACACGAGCTTTGCACTTTCGGGGTACTTTCATGTAGCGTTTTTTTATGTATATGTTATTATTAAATAAATCTAAATCTAAATATAAGATAAAGATAAAGATAGCCTATTGTGTCCCATGAAGGGCAAAGGCCTCCTTAAATAAGGGAAAGATCTATTTGTCTAACGTGATGAACTAGTTCACGTTAGACGTGATATTTAAGTCTAAAAACTTGAATTTCCTTAACAATGATTCTCTCACTGCCTTTCACAACTTCTTGTCTATGCACAAATGTCTCTCGAGTAGTTTCTACTTTCTCCTGTCTCTTGCCTCTCTGGACCATTGTTGAACTGCCTGTTCTCTGAAGAAGTCTGCCCATCTGCGCCGAGGTCTGCCCTGAAGTCTCCTTCCTATACGGGGGTCCCACATGGTAGCTCGGTATGTCCATCGCTCGGTATGTCCATCTATCTAAATATATCACCCCAAAAATACTTAAAATGTGATACTTGTCCTAACGTTTAATATATTGACAGGCCTACATTTTAAAATAAATATACCGGTACTAGGAATTAGTTAAATAAATAATTAAAGCAAAATAAAATAAAGTAAAGAATAATGGAAGGGAATTTGAGACCAAGAGAAAAAATTATATATTAAGAGATAAATACATGAAAGGAGAAACAAGGGACGACGGAAATAGAAAGAAATGAGGAAAAAATAGAATGGAAAATAAAAAGAAGAAAAAATAAGCAGGCAAGAAAGAAATGAATGAGAAAAGAAAGAAGAGCAATGGAAACAAAGGAAGAGAAAGAAAGGTAGAGTGGAAAAATGAGAGAGACAGACATGTGTACGAAGAACTTATTGGTTTTCAAACTGACACGCACTCCCTGTGCGATGTTGCCAAGGCGGGCGGGGCAGGCAACTGCAGGGCTCAATATTTAATCACTAACAAAGTGCCTGTGCTAGTTGCTAAATTATTTTGGCAAAATTCCTCTCGCATACCGCTGCTCTGTCTTGCAGTCAGCCAGTCGGCCGGATTCTACCGAAAAAGCGGCGAGTTTGTGCCCGGCATTGATTTTCATTGCGGTGAGAACACATTCAATTTACAACTACACAGGATATTTTTTAATTCTCCGAAAGGAAAGGGTCGGCCTGGGTGGTGTAGTCGTTATAGAGTGCTGGTCTTCTGTGCCCGAGATTGCGGGTTCGATCCCGGCCCAGGTAGATATCATTTAAGTGTGTCAGTAGATTTACTGGCATGTAAAAGGGCTCCTGAGGGACAAAATTCCGGCACACTGGCGACGCTAACATAAACTCGGCAGTTGCGAGCGCTGTTAAGGGAGGACAGACGTGAAATTTTTTACTTTTGATAAAAAAATTCCGATTTTGTGATTTTTACATGAAAAAATACTTTACACTTTGAAGAATATCTCCACAATATTTCATTCGTCTATGACATCTGGAAAAATTATTTTTGTCATTTTTAAAAGCCTGCATTACGTAACTATGACAGCGCAGCTACGCTCAGGAATTTAAATTTGTCATCAACTTCTGAAACATGCCTATCGCCTCTGTTTGGAATATACAATGTTGGTGTTACCTCTGCTGTCACGTTACCGTAGTCAACTTGTAATAGCTCGCCATATTTTCCAAATAGATATCACTTATTTTCGATAGTCAGTTGTTCATTGTTTAGAAATTTATTTTTCTGGAGTTGTTTCCAGAATTTTTATATAAACATATTGGATATCACTTTGTTACTGAAGGCATTCATTACACGTGAGAACCCATGTGGTGTGTTGTTGTTTACAAATTGAATTTGATTTGTATTGTGTTTATAATCGTTTGCTGAGTGTTTTATTTACACCGAAACATTTACGTAGGCCTAAATACAGTGAAATAAGTAATACAGGGACATCACTTTATTTTTATTAACATTTTTAACATTAACCTGGCTATACTCGGAAACACTGTCACCCCCCTTCCATTACAGGAGTTTAGAGTTGCTAGTGCAATATGTAAACAAATCATTTTACTAGCTATAGGAGGAGAGAAAAGTAGTGTATCCATTTATGTTACAGGGAAATATAGTATTACGATTTTCAGTTTGGTCATTACTTTACAGTATTTTATCAAAAAATAGTAGAATAGTAACATTTTTTTTTCACAAACTCAACTCTTCAGGCGGTTATATACATTATGTAATGTCTACTTTATTCAGAATATTACTAACCTAATTTATTCCTGAGAATTTTGTGAGCACTTCTGCAAGAAACCCCAATTTCTACAGCTAACTTCTTGACCGACTTATTAGGACCTCCCTGCATCCTTTCTCTAGCATCTTCTACAGCATCTTCTGTCACCTTTGTTGGCCATCTTACACTTTTCTTCCTTTCTGTACACTTTCTTGTTCTAACTTTACTTTTCTTCCTTTCTGTACACTCTCTTGTTCTAAATTTATCTACCAGATTAATGCCATTTCTACGAAAATATTCCGTAATGATATAATCAGGAAATTGTGAAAAAAACTGTTGTTCACATTCGGTTATATTGTAATTCCAGTTTCTATCATCGTCGTTCATACCTACAAACAGTAAAACAAAACTCTTGTTTAAATAATGCTGTTAAGTACCGTACCATATTATAGGGTACCGTACTTTCGGTAACTCTAATCTTCACTTGTGCTCAGTCCACACAGATAAATTCAGTTATGCTACATACCATACCTGTGTGAAAATGAACTTCAATAATATAAGCTTTTTCTTCTATAGAAAATGCAACATATTTCTGAAACACACTGTACTCTGTACTGTTTATTTCACTGCTAGCAACAGCGGCCGTGAGTTTGTGTGACTGACGTTAGCAAGGACATTAGTGAAAGGGGTGGGAGTCAAGTACATTTAGAAACGCAGGTACAATAAAAATTGAAGTAAAAATAAAATGATGTCCCTGTAGTTATAGCACAGTCACGAAGCTTGAGTTGTGAGGGTGCTAGGAACAATATATTGTGCCGGTACTATTTCGTATTGCCTGTAATGAGGCGATATTAGCGATCCTAGTGGTTAGCAACTATCTATGGATGCATATTTACTACGTACTGAGCTTCGTGACTATTTATACTAGACTGTGGTTATAGGATGAAAATGCTGCCAAAAAGAGGGATGGACTGTCATATAAAACTGGGGACTTCTAAAAGTACAGTCTCAGTGAATATCTGTTTCTTTTTATAGATATACCATGCAAAATTTTAAACATGTTTTTTCCTAGGTTGTAATATTTTGATAATTTTGTCATATCCAAAGTAATTTTGTCATATCTAAAGTGTATCTTCTCCTACAATGTAAGAGCTAGGACTCTGAAATTTTTACAGAATATTCTCTAAAATGTTTTTCTCAAAATAAACGATGAAATTTTTTTGTCAGCACTGAACTTCATTAAAAAATAATACAAAGTAAAATTTTTACGATTTTTTTTTGTAATTTTCTATTTTGTTGTCTTTAATTTTTTTTCTCGAGTACTAAAAAGATATTCAGAATTCCATCGGACATTTTATTCATGACATACTAAAGAATGGAAAATCAAAAAATTAGAGCGTAATATTAATTTTTGTGTGAGAAGATATATTTCATTTTTGTCACATTTTTTGGAAAATTTAAATAAAAAAATTATATCTCAAAAACTATTTGAGATATTGAGTTCAAACTTGTCACAGTTACATTTGGTGTCAAATAGACTGTATGTGCAAGAAAAGTAGGTTTCTAGCGTGTATAGTTTGGAAAATCACTATTTTCACCTCGAACCCCCCTTAAATAAAACATAATTTACAATTTCTTATTATGGCGATACATTACGATATTCCTGAGGAAATGGTAAGATAGTTTAAGTGTTCAAGGTGAAGTAAAAACGTGTTGACAAGTTATAACCTGAATATATATATATATATATATATATATATATATATATATATATATTTTTTTTATTTATTACAGTCGTTTTAGGCGGCCGATAGATAATCGTACTTGACTTCACGAGTAGAAATCTAACAAGGATGATATATTTTTAAAATATCCTCAACATGTTTTTTGTTTTAATGTCGTAAACTTGCGGAACGTGAAAGAAACATCTCCCTACATTTAGAGAGCAATTTCTCGCTCATGTAAAAATTCAACTGAGCCACTGGTTATCCCACAGTCGACGGTAAAGAATGTCTACACCAGAAATGTATTTCCTCACAATGCCAGACTGAGTCCAGGAAGATCGTCGCCAACATATTTGAAGGTGAATTATCTCCATTATGTATTACAAAGAGCGTAAAAGACAAACAGTCACATAATTAAAACACAGCGTTCACTTTTACGTCAGCTGATAACGAAAATAAATTCCTAGAAGATCTACTGCGCGGAACAAAAGCGAATCGTCAGTGTTCTCGGAAACACCTACAAACTAATTTCTCGTTTATAGGATCATATTTTGCAGAACAAAAATTGAGTTCTTCAAAATAATTGAATATTCACGGATCTATTGCTATGACGTATCGCTCAAGTCGCGTGACTTTAACGGGTGGTTCAAGCGTGTTTGTTTACAGGTTCAAGCGAGGAAAAGGGAAGGGAAAAGTCAAGAAAGACGTTCTGTTCTTAACTCTTCGTAAACACTTTTTTTTGCATCTTTAAACCAAACGATGCTTTACTCTACGCCAACATTTTCACAGTTTATCATACTGTTACCGCAATCCACGTCGGAGATCGAGGTTTAAATCTCGTGGAAAAACAAGATGGAACTTTTTTTTTATAAACAAAGCATCGGGAGAAGGTTTCATGTCGCAGTTCTTGTTTTCCATTTTATTCCACTATCCATTATACCACACATCATCATCATCATCTTGCATACATTTTATGGAATTGCATTGGTTGAGACCTATTGAGGTTTTACATCAAAAGTTCAGCAGTTACAACTATGCATTTTTCCGTTGAAACTTATCTACTGTATCTACTGAAGAAGAAGTAGGGCCTACGAGTTGTGTTGGCTCAAGTTTCTGCGGCGTTTTCCAGAACCTGTACAAATATCGAAACAGTGAAACAGTGTGTTAAATTATTATTTATTTTATAGTGGCAAAAATAAGTTCCGTTCTTGATAAGAATAATTTGCGTGTGAAGGTGAGTTGAGACCAAGAAAAAGTACCCGTCGCTTAGCACAAGAACTGAACATAATTATTGCAACGTTCTGTAGTAAGGAGTACGACATTTCTTAAGTTTCAGCCTATAATAATAATAATAATAATAATAATAATAATAATAATAATAGTGATAATAATAATAATAATGGTGATGATAATAATAATAATAATAATAATAATGGTGATAATAATAATAATAATGGTGATGATGATAATAATAATAATAATAATAATAATAATAATGGTGATAATAATAATAATAATAATAATAATAATAATAATAATAATAATGGTGATAATAATAATAATAGTAATAATAATAATGATGATGATGGTGATAATAATAATAATAATAATAAGCTTAATAATAATAAGAATGATGATGGTGATAATAATAATAATAATAATAATAATTTATTTTAGCTAGCAGAGTTAAAGTCGTAAGGCCCCTTCTTTTCCACTCAACAAGCAAAAAATATCCACATATTATGAATAGTCACATAATATTACAATAAATTGAGCTCGATAAAAGTTAGGTGTAGGATAAAGATTGGTAATATTCTTTTTGGGAATTTATTACAATTATACTGAACGAGAGGAAGATCGGTTTATTGCGTCAATGTATTAAAGGAATGTTCGTGGACAAGTTTCTGCACAAAACTCATTCTTCTCTCGCTCAGTAAATTGTAATAAATTCTCAAAAAGAATTAACACGATATTACTCGTATCATAAAACTACCAACCTTTACCCTATACAGAGTGAACCGTTAGTAATGTCATTAATTTCAGGTGGTTATTCTTTGAGATATTTCAAACAAAAAAGTTTAATGCAATTTTGCTCGTTTTTGCTTCATTTTTGACAGAGATAAAAACTGTATTATATAAAACATATCATAGTGTGTTTTGGGAAAGCCATTGATTTAATTCTCAATATGCTCCGTCAATTTAAGAGAGCTGGCGATCTGCTTGCCAAACAGTAGGGCAGAGAGAAGGGAGAGTGCCGGTCACTTAGATTTGACTCACTCTATATTATAAGCTGCATTAAAAGAAATGTTAATTGACAAATATTTTTAACTTGGACATTGTCGCTTTGGAGATTTTTAGGCTACTCCATTTCATTACTTTCTTTATCAGAAACAGTACTTTCTTCCTCTCCAAGAAGGTCAGAGAGAGAAAATCCAGAAAGGGATAGTTGCCCTATAACAAAGGGAGGTACCGTTTGGTTACACGTAATTAATTTATTTGTTTATGTACAAAAAACAATATTTCTATACAGTTATGTTTTTCTTTTGTTTTTCCTTTGTTTTTAGTAGCCATCCCTCTAACTGAATTGTATTATTCATTTATAAAACTGTATAAATGGTTATTTGCAATGAAATTAGCAAAGACGAGTTTAAAATTGGTATAGATAGATCCTGAAGAATCAATGTATTGATATGAAATCTATGGAAAAAATGTACACAAAATTGTGAAATAGTTCCACGTGTTTCAAACAATAATCCAATCGCCTCCCAGCGATTTTCAGATACTATTTTCTATTTTTCTTCCATAGGGGAATATGGGGCAGGACGGGGAAGGTGGGCAGGACGGGGTATAGCCTCTGTCTTCCCAAAAAGTAGTGCAATCTACCGAATTTTTTTTAGAATTTCGTCAACTCATGTAAATATATCATCATACAACACTTACTGCCATTCCTTGCATCTGTTGTATGTTATTCGGTTGCTGCATCATTTTGTATCATTCATTTGCAACTTTAAACTGTTCTCTTGTCACATGTAAGTACAAATGAGATTTATTTAGATAATCTATTTTAATGTCATATTATAGAGTGCTTGCCTGGCTTTTAATTCCGAAACTTTCTTAAATTTCGTGCGTTATTTTTCCTGCCAATACCTCATAACTTAGAAATTGTGACTGTGGGGCAAAAGGGGTGAGGCATAACAGGGCAGTACCCCGTCCTCCCCCACGTCATATTTAATTAAATTTCACCTCCTGTAATGGGTTGTTCGTTCTGTTGTTTGTCAGAAGAAGGTTGGATTAAATGAGTATCATGTCTGAAATGGGCTCACAATTGTTGCGCAGGAGTAGATAGTGAAGACGAGGATGCCACGCACATTTGCGTATTTTTCGAATGACTTTTTCTCAAGTAAACTTGTAAAATGTTGTAGTATTCACACTTTCAGTATATAATTTTTGTCACTTTTGCCATTTAATTATTACAAAAAATAGATACCCCATTTTGCCCCATATATGGGGCAGAACGGGGCAAAACACACATTTCGAAAAACTAATTTATTTTAAGGTTATAATGACCGGATTTCACTCTAAGTGCATACTTTTTTACTTGTTTACAGTGTAATAAAAGCATATATGTCATAAAACCCATACATTTACATTATTTGATACTAAATAAAGCATTCAAACATTAACTACGCCGTCCTGCCCCATGTTCCCCTATATTTGAAGAAAGGTGCATAATGCCTCTATTTTCACGATCTACTTCTCTGCTCTGTGCATCACAATTGGGTCAATAACAAAGCCATTGTTCATCTTCCTGATAATTGCAATGATGTCGGCGCATTTATTGGAACCTTCGGTTGATATATACGGCACTTCTTCATAGATTTCTAAGTTTTCAAATTTTTAAGGCATTTGGTAATGCTGCTTCTTATCATGTGGTGTCTGTTATTTCTTAATAACTCCCCTTTGGGACAGGAACCAAGAACATGAGGGAGAGTTTCATTCTAGTTGCAGTGACGGCAACGGGAATCTTGACTCCTACCTGGGACGCTGTGGACAGGAATAACATTAAAATTCATTTTTATGGCATTCGTCCATTGGGAAGATAAAAGGCCTTTTTTTGGTGGAAATCCAGGAATTCTTTTTTGATCATTCGGAAAATTGTGACACCCCTCTACCACGATGTGATAAGTTTTTCCATATCTCAAACTGCTGTACTGTAGTTAATGTAAAGAGAAAGTAATCTCAAATATGATGTAATTAAAAAGCTGATCAGTTTTGATACGATCCTTGAAATTTCCATTCTCTTACTTATCAATACCATTATTTATTATGCTTTTGACGGAAAGAGGAGAGTTTCACTGTACAATTGTAGGCCTATATTATTGCATGAATTCAGGAGAGACGTGTAATGTGATTCCATGTTCCCTTGTGAGAGGTAGGATCGAATCGTCAATAACTCTGTTAGATGATGATACGTACAGTCTTCCCTCCCTAGAGACAAGTTGAGTATGCATGTACATTAAATGTACTCTAGCCAATGGATTTCAGATGGATAATCCACTCAAGTTACGCAATTTATATCATTAAATCGATTGAATGATACCTAAAACAAAACCTAATGCTGTGGCTTTCAAAGACAAAAACATAATCGAGCCAAAGTGATTATTACCGAAACAACTTATTGATTTTAATTACTGTACATGGGCTACGTATTAAAGTCAATAATTCCGTGGACCAGCGGCCATGCGGCACTCTTGTATATTATGTCCCAGAATACATTGTATTTACAAGTAATAACTAACCGTAAATGAAACGATATTAGACTATACTAGTGGCTGTAAGAACAACGTTAGTGTAGTATCTGAAGATTGTTACACGTAAATGGCTAAATTCATCACATCGGCGTGCAAATAGGCTATAATTTGTCATGTTAGGCAAAAGTGCTGAACTTATCACTTTGTGAAAACATGATTTTCATGAGTCTAGGATCTCTTCCAGATATGAAATTATTTGTCTATTATAATTTTGGACCTTACTGGTTGTTTTCCGTGAAATGCCATTACTTTCGTCTTCCTCAATGAAATTTTGAGGTTATATTCTTTAGATAAATTGTGCAATTGATATGCGGTTAATTGTAACTCATTTCCTGTTTCTGATATAATGCACTGGCCATCTACAAATAAAGTTCTCTTTAATGTCCATGTCCTTATTTTAAAATTTAAACGTGTCTGTTGTCATTCCTTGACCACAATGTCTACATAAATGTTAAAAATGGTGGGGATCAGTGGACATCCTTGCCTGACTCCTCGATTTATAATTTGATACCTGGAGCGCTAGATCATAATATATAGATTGATCATTACTATGTTAAAATCGGTTGCACTTTGAAGAGAACAACCGCCACAGGATCGCCACCCGTCCACCGTAAACGAACACGAGTTGGCAGTACAGTCGCTAATGCAATTCAAATGGAAGTTATGACGTGACTCCTTATGTAACAACTAGATGGCAGCATAGTAAACCTGACAAAATTTTTTTACCGTCAAAACCTTTAACGCCGAGCAATCTGGGTATATAAGATCTAGATTGGAGCTTAAAGTTCCATTGTCTATGTAAACTGATGTTTATTCATACAAATGTTTTATTACTTCGATAATAATGGTATGGGGTAGCCATTGTTTATCATTATTCTCCATAAGATTTGTCTTGAGATCTTATTAATCGCTTCATTATAGTAAATGAACAATATATGGATTTCCAAATTATACTCACGTATCTTTTCTACAATCTGTTTTAGTATAAACACAGTTAAAGCAAGAGCGACCTTTTTGAAATCCTGTTATTCTTCTTGTAACGTGGCTTCGCATATTCTATTCAGGCGTCTTCTAATTATTTTAGCATAGGCCTATATTTTAGGTTGAGTTTAAGAGGGTTATTTCACGGTAATTTACGCAGTCTTTCCTGTTCCCTTTCCTATTTCCTATTCATCTAGGATTTTTCGTGTTAGTCAACATACATTTAAGAAATGTAAGTCTTTGTTTGAAATTCATTGAAGCATATATCAATAGTTCTGAATTATTCCATCATATACTGGAGTTCTATTTTTTTTGTACAATTTAAAGTTTCTAGAAATTCTTCGTATGTTATATGGTGTGCATCTGATATTTCGTTACTTTCTTCCTCTTCTTTTCCTTTTCCTTGATGGTTATCTTTTATTTATATGAATTAATTGCCACGACTATAGTCCAAATCTTCTTACTTTATACCCGTCAGGTTGAATTCTCTTTTGCCAACTTTGTTTCTAATTTCGGTACTGACAAATACTAGAGCTGGCAGTTATTTATTTTCTAACTGCTATATTCACAGCATCGTTTGCCTTTGAAGAAGCTGCCAACATTAACGAGATACTAGCAAGTGTTATTGGACATTTCAACGTAATCAATCACTGATGAAAACCTGTCAACATAAAGGTAAGATTATTATTATTATTATTATTATTATTATTATTCAATTTTTCTGACGTTTTATACATTCGATTCCCTAACCGTTTAAAAAAAAATGTAGGGGAGAGTAGCCATCGATGAACCGTTGCTTTCAATGGACCGTTGACATATTTTTGGTCATATTGATTGCGTATGCGTGAAACGTCACCTCAAGGCTTCCCCCTCGTGTATGTCACTCCTGAGTTGTCTTTGGTAGCGGCAGCAAACACGTGGGCTGAACAAGCTCAGATACGTTTTTGTTATTTTTACTGTAATTTTAAAGCAAATTTAAGTACAGAGTAGATTGGCTTATTGACATTAAGTTATGAAATGACATATAATTATAGCTGGAAGCAGTGTTTTGTCTGCTTCTTTTTTTAGTTGCATATTCATAAATTTTGTATAACCTCTTCAGCGCTCTTGAAGTGTGATTAGAAAATGGCGAAGTCGCTACGGATGGACCAGCTGGAGTTCCCATGAATGGACTGCATTTTAAAATGGATCATTAATGGAAACCAATTCCCTTCAGGAAGCAAACAAATCAAGATTCCTGGTTTTGTTTCATGTATGAAGAAACCATCGAGGAAAATGTGATTCATTGTATATCTTGCAGGAAATGGGTACATGAAGATTGTGCAAATGTTAGGCGGAGTCAAAAGAAATACTTTGTGTGGCATGTGTGTCTTGAAAAGGAAGACTGTTTTATCTACAGTATAAGAATAATCTCAGACTCCAGAAATAAATTTTATATGTAAAATCACATCATTATATTGTGGACTTGTAAATTAAAGTTGTATGCTAACATTTTTTTTAACTACTGTATTAGCTAGGCCTAATTTGAAATAGCCTAAAACTTTAAAATATTGAAATGAGAAGGACTGTGTTTTTCATGATTCTCAGTTCAACATCCATTAATCGAATATATGTTTCTTCATTGTTACGATTTTTCCTTTGTTGACATTATTTTGAGATATTAAAAAAAAATTCTTTTGGTCCATTCATAGGAACATGGTGGTCCATTCACAGAACTCTGTCGTCTTCATTGAACCAATAGCCGAATTTTAAATTAGCTATTCTTTAAACAGATATAAATAGGATGTAGCCCTGAAACTTCATTTTATAATTCCTTATTAGTAATGTTATTGTTCAAGCCTATGAACGGAATTTTAAGGATTGCCTTTGTTAGATAAAATAAGAAATCGTTAGGTGGTCCATTGATGGCTACTTTCCCCTATATTATTTTACCTTTTAGGTGTGTTTCCCGAATTAAATATAACACGCTTTGTCGAACTTGGCAACCTTTCATAAAGGAAGCTTAATTTATTATTATTATTATTATTATTATTATTATTATTATTATTGTTGTTGTTGTTGTTGTTGTTCCAGTACATAACATTGTTATTTTTCCCAGCTATGGTTATATTTTGTAACAGTTGGCAACATTGAAAAGACGGCCATACCTATTAGCTTTTTAGGAACATATCTTACGTGAAACCTGCTATGAGTATTTCATAGTGTTCACGGTAGCAATAGTCCACGAAATTACTGACTCTTTCACTAGTGTATATCATGTAGAATAAATTGATACCTTAACGAAAAATTTGAATATGCCTGAGGCACAAGCAAAAGAATTACTATATTTTTTAATTGTAGAATTCTTTAGAGTTTCAGAAAGGTAACGACGGTCGCTAGCTTTTACACGGTAACAAGAACTGGAGATCTTTAACGGCTTCAAAATAAGAATAAAAATTTAGTACCGATACTTAAGTTCAATTGCAGGATGTATGTTACGATATGAAATCAAATACCAGAGCACTATAAACTTACAGACTTCAATGGTTAGGTACTGTACTACAACGACATAAGAGAATAATGAAACATTTCAAACCTAAATTATGAAATAAGAAAATACAGACAACGATGGGAAAAGCAAATACTGCTAATATAGCAGATATTCATGTACCAATGATAAACACGGACCAACAGGAAAAGAGGAACGAAAACGAGCTAGAAGAAGATGGTGTAAGAAGATCTATGACGAAGGAGCTGCGGCAGGTCAGCGAAACAGCGAATTGACGGTCGTTGATTCATTGGTAACGATAGTGTACACTTGACAAAGAGCTTAAAGAAGTGCAAGAAAAAACATATTGCATGTTACAGTATTACCACAGTCCAGTATATACAGTCACGAAGCTCAATACGTAGTAAATATGCATCCATAGATAGTTGCTAACCACTAGGATCGCTACTATTGCCTCATTACATACAATGCAAATAGTACCTGCACAGTCTATTGTTTCTAGTACCCTCATAAACTCAAGCTTCGTGACTGTATATACTAGACTATGGTATTACTGAGAGACTTTCTTGCAAATGTACAATACCTACGTGGTACGAATACTTAAAACGTTACACTGTGCGAGTTCCTACTTTTTTTATTACTGTAATAATCTACTGATTTGCACTAGGATAAATAGCGATTGCAAGAAGGATAAACGCATCTGAACTTACCGGTTGCTCTGACTGACATTGTTGCAAAAAGGACGAATTTTCGAATATAAGGGAAGAGAGAAAAGAGAAAAAGATAAAAGAAGAAAGGAATGATAGAAAAAAAAAGAAATTAGAGAAAGAATATATTGTCGTTCTTCCTGCAATAACTCCTATGTGACATATTTATCGATTTTGAGACTTTTGCTCTATTAAATAACTTAAATAGTGATACAGCAAATAATAAAATCTCCTATATGTAATTATATTTCTTTCTTTCGAAAATGTAAGAATTCACAATCCCCTATGTACGGCTGCCATAGGATGAATAATGTGTTTTTTCTTCCTACTGAGAAATTGTATATTTTGCACATAGGAGTTATTGCGGAACAACGACGATATATAAGTGAAAATGAATGAACAAAAAAAAATTAAGGGAAAAGGACAAATAAGAAAGAGAAAGTGGAAGAATAAAGAAAGAAACTAAGCAAAGAAGAAAAGCCTTTTTGTTCTCCACTTCCGGACTTAGGCGTTTTTGTCCGTTCCGCCCTTACAATAGTGTTCATAATTTATGTACATCTTTCACGTGGACATCTTATATCTTCTTCTTTTACGGTAACGATTTAATATTTTATTCACAAGTCTTGCATCGTCATTCTTTTCAATGTGCTTTCCACCTTTCCTTATATTAATCTGTTTTATGGTTCAGTCAAACACGTAATTCTTCTTTGTTCTTATTTGATCTCTTTTAGTGCAACCTATTATTTTCCATAGAAATCTAATTTCAACGCAACTAAGATTTTATAAAAGTTTAATTTCGTTTCTTCACGATTATTTCTTCCCAATGTTCCATTAATTTTGCTACAAACGACTTGCAGCTGTTGAATTCTTTGTTCTGCATCTTTGTCATACTCATAGCTGATATCGCAGTCTAGATGGTTAAGCTGAGACACATGCTCAATCTTTCTTGTGGTCACCGGTAACAATTTTTGAACACCGAGAATATTTTCCGTGGAGCACCATCACCTTTGTTTTTAGCACTGAAATTCTAAATTTGTAAAGATTGTAAATTAGATTCAATTTTTAGGAAGTTTTTGCAGGGCGTTTTCATTATCCTGAAATATTACAAGAACTGTAAAAATTAGTTGATTTAAAATTGTATTACCGGCTGTTTTTATTCCTGGATCGATTTTACTCTTGAACTGTTTTGTAATGTCGTCCATATAAATATAAAAAAATCAGGTGACAGACTACCACTACACCAATTGTCTAACGCTTTGGTCTATTACTTTCTTTTCTTGTTTCTTAGTGCCTGTTTTATTAATATTTTAATTTTATCGTAGATGTTTTTAAATACTTTTATTGCATGATACGGATAGCCCTTTTTCCATTACTTCCCGCAATGTCTGCATACTAACTCTGTAGAAAGCTTTTTCTAGATAGATAAATAATATGAATGTCGATAAGTTTATTTTTTTTATTGGGTTATTTTACGACGCTGTGTCAACATCTAGGTTATTTAGCGTCTGAATGAAATGAAGGTGATAATGCCGGTGAAATGAGTCCGGGGTCCAGCACCGAAAGTTACCCAGCATTTGCTCGTATTGGATTGAGGGAAAACCCCGGAAAAAACCTCAACCAGGTAACTTGCCCCGACCGGGATTCGAACCCGGGCCACCTGGTTTCGCAGCCAGACGCGCTGACCGTTACTCCACAGGTGTGGACCGATAAGTTTAAATTCCCTTTTTCTTTAAATTATCATTTTTGTTATAAGTATATCATAGTTGCACGGTCGAAAACCTATTTTCTCCTCTTTTATGGGGAATCGCAGGTTGTCACTGTTTATAATTTTTGCACACATTTTATATACCGATATCAACTGGCCAGTGCCCTTGTAGTTCTTATAGTTTATAGTTTTTTACTTGCTTATTGACGCTGTATTAACTAATGGATTATTTAGCGTCGATGTAACTGTGATAGCGAGATGAGGTCGAGCATTTGTATAGATTACCTGGCATTCGCCTTACGGTTTAGAAAAATCTCGGAAGAAGCAACCAAGTAATCACCCAAAGCGGGAATTGAACCCACGCCCGAACGCAACTCCGGATCAACATGCAAACGCGCTACCGCCTGAGCTACGCTATTGCATTCTTACAATTTGACTTGTCATTTTTTTTAGATAAGAAAGAAAGAATACGACAATAAGAATGGGAAAAAAATGGGTGAAAGCTAGGAGCGATAAACAAGAAAAGACTATAGTGACAGGGAGTGAAATAAATTTAATTAAGGGAATGTCTGTACGCAAAAAAAAAAAAATAATAATAATGAGAAGTAGAATGTTATTAGCGTCATTTACCAACCACTTAACTGTGCAAATAAAATATGAGACTATTTTATAGGAATTTGATTAATTCAACAATGTTCGTGGAAATTGTGAGAAGGGACCATGTTTTTCGCCTGATAAATGAATGAATGAATGAATGAATGAATGAATGAATGAATGAATGAATGAATGAATAAATAAATTAATTAACGAACATTTGGATAGAAAGAATAGAAGATAACTGTCGATGAAGAAGAAAAATAGAATTAATAAAAATAATAAAAAAGATTACACGGTTTAGCTTGACTATTACACTATGTCATACTACTTTTGACCAATAAAACGGTACCTACGAAAGAACGTCTTTCAACTAATCATGGCTGCTTATAACACAATTTTATCACTTCCCTAGAATTTGTTTATTTTTATCGCTTCCTTAGCATTTGTTTGTTTTTATCACTTCCCTAGCATTTGGTTCTTTGCCAACATTTCAAACTCCAAATTCTTTACGGTACTGTAAAACATGCTTTGCGGTCGTCATTTGTTTCCTGCATAGATAGTCGACTGAAAATGGCGGCTCCATTCAAACATTTTGGTGAAGTTAACATTAGTTAAATAGAATTTTAGTAAGTCAATTAATACGTATTTTATTGTATTACAGAATTTATTTCTTTTAATCTTTATATACTTTCTACTGTTTTTATCACCTCCCCTACCATTTGTTTCTTTGTTTGCCAACATTTCAAACTGCAAATTCTTTACGGTACTATAAAACATTCTTTGCGATCGTCATTTGTTTTGTTTGTCAACTGAAAATGGCGGCTTCGTTCAAATGTTTTGGTGAAGCTAACATTTTCTTCTATCTTTATATACTTTCTTCTAATCGTGTAGTAGTCAATTAAATCCCACTCGAGTTTTGATTTTCTCTACATAAATCACAATCTCTAGTGAGATTAGTGGTGATAAAAGTTAAAGAAGAAGAAAAGACACGGGGATTAAGAAATAGAAGAAAAAATTAGGATGTTACAGTCACTACATACGAATGCGAGACAGTAAATTATTCAGCAGATTAAAAGTGGAATCCACGTGAGAAAAGGAAGTGCGGCATATGCAACATGAAGAAATTAGTGTTACTAAGATGACACATGCTTTCTCACTACATGTCCTCCGTATTTTCCGAAAAAAAATTCAATTCTTCACACACAACGGTGAAAATTATCTTTACAACAGGCCTATATTCTCTGAACGCGAATTCAATAATAATGCAGACAAGCCAAAATAGAATAAGTCCACTATTTTATTACGACTGGAAATGCATACTCTACGGGTTTATTACGTAACTCCTGAGCAAATGTTAAAGATAAGATCAATTTAAAATTCAAGACAATAACAACAATTATAGTAATGATGTAACTAGATATAGCTATAATCTATACTTTCTTTTAGATTTACAAGAAATTCCGCTCATACACTCACAAGCCATCTTCACCGTTCGCCGATTTCTCTATGCTAATGCATCTCAACCCCTGGTGGGGGAGAGATGGGGGGAGAATATAAACAGACAAACTTAAAAAAAGAACCCTTGTAACTCCATCTCGCGCACAAATTCAAATCACCACCCCTTCAAGATGGAGGGTGGGGTGGGGTGTGCGAAGCAAAGTAGTTTTCCCAGTAGAGCATCTCGTCGAGCGCCAGGACGCCGCGACCCGGCGGCGCTCGTGGCTGCACGGTGCTGGCGCCTGGCGGACACGGCCGGCATTACACACATCACGTCATATCACGTCACGGAAAAATGCATGCGACAGTAAAAGGCCATCAGAGAGAACAACGTGGGCACAGCACCGAAAATTAACAACGGACCTCAACCCCTTTTATATTTTTATTCCTCTGATATGAAGCATAACAGCCTGTCTGTCTGTCTGTCTGTCTGTCTGCCTGTCTGCCTGCCTGCTAACTCTGAAATCTGGGATATATTTCATTTTATGTGCTGTAAAAACAAATGTACACCGGATGCAAAAAGTGTTAGCAGGGATATTTCACGAAAAAAATCTGCATCATGCAATTATTAAATAACCCCAACGGAAAAATAAACACTGAAGAAATTACGTACATCTTTTCCGCAACCTGAGTATGTATGAACTTATGTTGTACGCAGAATGTTTAATCTACTTGAAATTCTTATTACTTAGATTGCTTCGAACGGTAATTATACAAAATGAGCTACAAGTGTTAAGAATAGTTAAATATACAATATCATGCGCTTCTGAAAGGCGGAACGTATTAATAATAATAATAATAATAATAATAATAATAATAATAATAATAATAATAATTTACGACTCCGTCATCAAAGGAATTTTA
The DNA here is from genome assembly GCF_040183065.1 of Periplaneta americana. Classification (NCBI taxonomy): domain Eukaryota; kingdom Metazoa; phylum Arthropoda; class Insecta; order Blattodea; family Blattidae; genus Periplaneta; species Periplaneta americana. Next base: position 107,406,398 of record NC_091127.1, on the reverse strand, counting down.
ATCGAGGCCGCAGTGATCGTAAGAACTGCCAACTGAAGTACCAACGCGGCTTCTCCAAGGTTGACCCACTGCACAACCCTGCCAATAAGTTACTTACAGTGGTTTATTTCTAAGCAGAAAAGTACCCCAGCGTATAGATAATTATACAGTATGGACACTTCGCGTCGGTACCTTTGATGTAGCAGGACTGATTTCAATGACCTTCAAACCAGTTTGAGCGTGAGATTCTGCTTTCTCCCTGGAGTTGGCACTGACATCACACCAGCCAGCAGTCGACACAGTGGAAATATAACACATACAATTAATACATCTACGTACATTATGTACTCAAATAAAATAAATTGGACCGCTGAAATAATAAATCCGTCATTAACTGTAATGTATAGATTCTAGAGTTCCTTTATAATGAGAGTTGAGACGTTGACCTCAACAACATTTAAAATATGTAATGATTAGATAGCGCTGAAAATGGAAAAACAAAACTCCTATCAGAAGTAAAACCAAATACCTATATTATATTGTATACAAATATTAAACGAATTTGTTACATAATTTTATAATGTATTATATTATTTTATAATATGATTTAGTATATATAAATAATTATTATTACAACTACTTTGTCACTGAGAAATAAGGAAAAGCTGTTAACTTGAATTAATTTGAAGCAAAGCGTTACTGGATTATGCAAGAAGGTAGGCGATGTTTGCATCCTGTGTCTCAACTCTATTCTCAATTACTATCTTAGCGTGTGCTCGATTACAATAATCTGTAGCGCTTGAAAGTGGAACTAAACGCCGGCGCACAGAGAAACAAAACACAGTAAAACTCTCTCAGTGTCCATTCTTTGTAATCCCTATTCGCTGAGTACCCCTGCTCTGGGATTTCGGTAGTACCGGCAGTAGTTTTCGTCGTCGCTATCATCATCATCATCATCATCATCATCATCATCATCATCATCAATACTTTCGCAGGAATTCTGATGGAATTCATTCATAGTTTTTTTGCTCAAGGACAGGTCTTCCACTGCAAACCCAACATTCTCCAATCTTTCCTTTTTTCTGCCTTTCTCTTTGTCCCCGCAAATGATCCTTATAGCTTAATGTCATCTATCATCTGAGATCTTCTTCTGCCCCGAACTTTCTCCTGTTCACCATTCCTTCCAGTGCATCCTTCCATAGGTAGTTTCTTCTCAGCCAATGAACCAACCTATTCCTTTTTCTCTTCCAGTCAGACGAAAATACATAGGTTCAAATCTAGATAAGGAGGTTGTTAGTTAGGTCAACAGAGGAGATCTCACTATGAAATTGTTTAAATTTGAATAAAATATTACTTTTTTTAAATGAAAAATTTGACGATAATTACAAAATCAGGAAAGTGCCCTGGCGGCACCAGACCCCGAAAAATATTATCTTGGCGCCGCAATGGCCCGTCAGGCCTGAAATATACCTCTGATTACTTAAGTATGTATTTTTTATATTGAACTGTAAATGCTTTCCCCAGAACAGTTCTTTAATTAATTATAATTTTAAGATATTTGACGTTTTCTAAGAACGAAACAGAAATGCCAAATAGGATATGTGTGGAGTAAATGTCCAAACAAATGTTTTATAATGAACAATAACGCATTTGTTTTCACGGCTTAATAGGAAGGGAACCCAGCATCAGGAGGAATTTAGAGAACCATTATGAAGAACGAAATCCGCTTTCGTTTGTAGCTATAATGGCTGAGGTAACGTGCTGATGTTTGTTGATCATTCATCTCTGCTGAGGTATGCATGAGGGATTGTAATGGAATAGAACTGGAATGGAATTTACGGAAGGAGAGCACTAAGGCCTGTTGCGATCTATTGCGATAATCAATTTGGGCCCATTTCCAAAACCACACCGGCTGACTACACTAAGGTTCGCTGCGTACCGAGGGTTCGAGAAGGCAACTCCACTCGTTCCTAGACCAGCCTCCTACGTGCGTCGCCAGCCGGAATGTGGAGAATACTATGGAATGATGACGAAATAGAGAAATGGTACGGAATGATGTAGATGCCTAATATGGAGAACCCCGAGAAAAACCAGCCTTAAGTGTCACTATGGATTTTTCAATGAAACATCCCAGACCTGACCGGGACTCGAATTCGGGCTGCCTGCGTGACTGGCTGGAGGTCTGACTGCTCAGCCACCGCAGGGGTCAATGCATGAGGGTTTGCTCACGGATGTAATTATCTACTAAATTAAACGCTGACTGCATCAAGGAACACGGTGTACTCTCAAATTATACAGTAACGAGGATTGTAACCAATAGTGTAGCAGCCATTTTTATTGAGAGTGTGAAGAAGATTATCTACAATTTTGTTTCACAACAATGGAGACAGAATGTCATCTTGAGGACAGCCATTTGTCATATTTCCTCCTAAGCCTTGGTGGTTTTTCTGAACCGACGCATGCGACATGCGTCGCACAAATCCGGACTAGTCTACATGAGAGATAGTGAGTGGTTTCTATAACTGCGAGGTGCGCAGACCTCGCATCTCGCAGTTATAGAAACCACTCACTATCTCTCGTGTAGTCCAGATTTGTGCGAAGCGGGCCTCGCACCTCGCAAGTCGCACGCGTCGGTTCAGAAAAACCAAGAATTTACAGAGGCTTTTCTCAGTGTTATTTGTACTACTGTCACACTGAGCATAAGTTTTATCCAATTCACCGCAGTGGGTTCAACTCCGTGCCTTTCTAAAGCAATGTTGATGTTATTGAAAGATGGCTTATCAAAAGCGCTTACAATATCGATAAAATGTCCCTTTGATGCCCAATGATCCAGCCTGCACGTTACAGCATGTAGTGCATATTCGGTGGATTCTGGCATATCGACCAGTTGATTTTGGTGCATGTTATTTTAGGCCATTCGTTATCTCGTGAAACCTACTTGCATGTAAGGGGAAGAAGAAAAGGGGACTGAGAAGTTTTCCTCCCTTGCTACGCTTTCACTTGCACTAGCCCACTTACCCCCACTACAAGGTTCTTATTACAGTAGAACCTCTATTATCCGTGGTAATCAAGGTGGTGGACAGGACGGTTCGAAAAGGTCGGATAATCCTATCATAAAATACTTTCGTAAATTAAGTGCATAACACAATTTCATAATTTCCACCGTGGTATTGTGTTTAACATGCTAGATAGTGAATCAGAAGTTTACCGGTATTTAAGTCCGGTTGTCAACAATGGTTTTATAAGGGCCAAGTAAATTTCTTGCGTTGATTTTTTGTGGAAAGATAGGAATAGTAGAGGTTTCTTGTTGTAGATTTAAAGATTTTATACACTTCATTGTTTTTAATTAAATCGCGCACATTTGTAATGCCAATTTCGTATTCTGATGCGAGAGGAGCCGCGATTTCTCTTTTCCCAAACTGATCAATTATTTACTTGTATTTTTATTTTGATACTTAGTAAAACACTTTTGACACCAGTGGAAGATATTTTGGATAGAAATTATGAAGTACGAGCACTCGAACAGTAGAACAAACACTGAATGCTGCACGGGTTTGCTCTAAACTTTGCGGAAGTTTTTGAGACCATTTCTTTGAAAGCAGGTAGTGATTATTTTACAATTTGGGAAAAACACCTTCAAGTAGGCCTACCGGTAATTGTTCCTATTGCTGGCAGTACCCTTGTAATATGTAAGGATGAATACTTATAATAGACTCTAGAAAAGAAAAGATAGACTACTAATATAAGGTATAGCACTACATACATTTTCCACAGCAAAGAAAGAAAAAATAGAGTGAAAGAAAGACAGTCGGATAATCCGCTGATCGGTTAATAGGGTGACGGATAATCGGGGTTCTACTGTATGAACTACAACGCACGCATTCATTTGGTTTCACGAGATAACGAATGACCTTATGACCTCCACGACTGCCTTATCACAACAGCCAGAAGCATGACTATAATATCGCGAATCGCATTGTTTCCTTGAGAATAGAGTGACCACACGTACCGTTTTGAGCGGGACAGTACCGTTATTTTCGTATATCCCGCTCATCCCACCGTTTTTGTAAAAATATCTCTTTTGTACCTTTTTTAATAAAAACTTAGAACATTAAAATATGTTTAAATATTGGTCAACCATAACCTAAAATCCATATTGCTTTATGTGATGGTTTGGTGCATTTTTTTAATGAATGAAACATGACTACTAACGCTCTACCACTGAGCTACCCGGGAACTCTAACCGACACCGACACAATTCTTCCCTCTATATCCACAGACCTCAAAGTGGGCTGACCGTCAAGCAACCAACTCCGAGTGCACACTAACTCCGTGTGATTTAAATTGTGGGTTTCTGTTAACGAACAGTGATCTGTATTATGCAAATCAAGATTTCAGGTATAACTCCCTGTAAAGTTGATTTGAATAATTTCGAGGGAAAAATTGTTCCGGAGCCGGATATCGAACCCGGGACCTTTGGTTTAACGTACCAACGCTCTACCACTGAGCTACCCGGGAACTCTAACCGACACCGACACAATTCTTCCCTCTATATCCACAGACCTCAAAGTGGGCTGACCGTCAAGCAACCAACTCCGAGTGCACACTAACTCCGTGTGACTTAAATTGTGGGTTTCTGTTAACGAACAGTGATGTGTATTATGCAAATCAAGATTTCAGGTATAACTCCCTGTAAAGTTGATTTGAATAATTTCGAGGGAAAAATTGTTCCGGAGCCGGGTATCGAACCCGGGACCTTTGGTTTAACGTACCAACGCTCTACCACTGAGCTACCCGGGAACTCTAACCGACACCGACACAATTCTTCCCTCTATATCCACAGACCTCAAAGTGGGCTGACAACCGTCAAGCAACCAACTTCGAGTGCACACTAACTCCGTGTGATTTAAATTGTGGGTTTCTGTTAACGAACAGTGATGTGTATTATGCAAATCAAGATTTCAGGTATAACTCCCTGTAAAGTTGATTTGAATAATTTCGAGGGAAAAATTGTTCCGGAGCCGGGCATAATACACATCACTGTTCGTTAACAGAAACCCACAATTTAAGTCACACGGAGTTAGTGTGCACTCGAAGTTGGTTGCTTGACGGTTGTCAGCCCACTTTGAGGTCTGTGGATATAGAGGGAAGAATTGTGTCGTGTCGGTTAGAGTTCCCGGGTAGCTCAGTGGTAGAGCGTTGGTACGTTAAACAAAAGGTCCCGGGTTCGATACCCGGCTCCGGAACAATTTTTCCCTCGAAATTATTCAAATCAACTTTACAGGGAGTTATACCTGAAATCTTGATTTGCATAATACACATCACTGTTCGTTAACAGAAACCCACAATTTAAGTCACACGGAGTTAGTGTGCACTCGAAGTTGGTTGCTTGACGGTTGTCAGCCCACTTTGAGGTCTGTGGATATAGAGGGAAGAATTGTGTCGGTGTCGGTTAGAGTTCCCGGGTAGCTCAGTGGTAGAGCGTTGGTACGTTAAACCAAAGGTCCCGGGTTCGATACCCGGCTCCGGAACAATTTTTCCCTCGAAATTATTCAAATCAACTTTATAGGGAGTTATACCTGAAATCTTGATTTGCGAAACATGACTAGATTTTCAGAATTTTTGTAATGCAGTAGAGTTTATTCTCTCTTTTCTAGAAAGTATAGCACCCGTAGAAAGAATATTTTATATTTGATTAAATAAATTTATAGCCTATGTGTATGAATTAATCAACCTATATTATATTTGTATTCTATAATTTTGAAATGTATATTAGTCCTACTTTTCACGTGCGATATTATTCTTCTATAGTGTTAATATTATATTATATAATTCCATTGCCGCTGTAATTATATTTTAGTTCCTATTTTATTTTACTTATTTATTTATATTATTATTTTTTATTTTAATATTATATCTGAACTGCTACCGAGCACGAGCGCTGCTCATTCGGTCTCAAATTTTGTTAATACTACTGTATCTTCTTTTTATATATCTTGTATTATTTTATTTGTGTTTCTCTTTGTTTGTTTTGTAATTATATTTCTTTATTCTGTATATTTGAAATAAATAAATAAATAAATAAATAAATAAATAAATAAATAAATAAATAAATAAATAAATAAATAAATATTAGGCTACTTACTTATGGCTTTTAGAGAACCCGGAGTTTCATTGCCGTCCTCACTAAGCCCGCCATCAATTCTAGTTTTTATTGCAGTACCATCCTTACGATTATTATATCTAATAGATGAAATTAATACACCTACAGGTCCCTATCCTGAGCAAGAGATATTATGAAAATTATATGGTAGAAGGAGAAATTTCGATTAAGCGTTGAAGCAATGATAGCATTGCTAATTGTAAGACAAAATTGTGTCATGAAGTGTAATAGGTGTATGACAAGGTACTGAAAGAACGAACTTTGTTAGGTAGATTAAAATCATTTGAAAAAAACACTATTGTATGATCGTGGTGAAATTCCCTCCCTACATCAAGCTAAAGTTTTTGTGTGTTCTGTCAAGATTAGCTATTGAAAGGGCAAGTTAAAATAATGAATTCTACAATGCCTTTAATTGTGAAGTATGGATGAAGTGGAATTTTATCAATTTTTATATTTAATCCATTTTGATTTTTTTAAAGGACATAATCCGTCGCTTTCCCGTCCCGTTTTTGTTTCAAGGAATTATGGTCAGCATATCCTTAAAGGAATACAAAAATATAGTTCGGATGAATTACGAAAGGTGTCTGGAAAGGTGGAGAGACAGAGATGGACGGATAAATCAGCTTCTTCAGCGGCGTTTGAACCGCCAAACCTATCATCAAACAACACTTATTTACTTACAAATGGCTTTTAAGGAACCGGCAGGTTCATTGCCGCCCTCACATAAGCCCACCATCGGTCCCTATACTGTGCAAGATTAATCCAGTCTCTATCATAACATCCCACCTCCCTCAAATGCATTTTAATATTATCCTTCCATCTACGTCTCGGCCTCCCCAAAGGTCTTTTTCCCTCCGGGCTCCCAACTAACACTCTGTATGCATTTCTGGATTCGCCCATACGTGTTACTTGCCCTGCCCATCTCAAACGTCTGGATTTAACGTTCCTAATTATGTTAGGTGAAGAATACAATGCGTGCAGTTCTGCGCTGTGTAACTTTCTCCATTTTCCTGTAGCTTCATCCCTTTTAGCCCCAAATATTTTCCTAAGAACTTTATTCTCAAACACCCTTAACCTCTGTTCCTCTTTCAAAATGAGAGTCCAAGTTTCACAACCATAAAGAACAACCGGTAATATAGCTGTTTTGTAAATTCCAACTTTCAGATTTTTTGACAGCAGACTAGATGACAAAAGCTTCTCAACCGAATAAAAACAGGCATTTCCTATATTTATTCTGCGTTTAATTTCCTCTCGAGTGTCATTTATATTTCTTACTGTTGCTCCAAGATATTTGAATTTTTCCACCTCTACGAAGGATAAATCTCCAATTTTTATATTTCCATTTCTTAGTACATCAAACAATACATGCTATAAAAATTAACAGAATAACTATATAAGTAATTTCGGCACTTGTGATTTCATGTTTTCTTTCTTTTAGTCTACTGCATCTACTAAATTTGTCTCCGCGGACGCCTGTTGCCTCGTTGTTTACTATTCCCTGCAGCGAATACAGTTCAGCGGATGAGTGGAGTGTTATGTACGGTAGTTGTTCCGATACTCTCCGTGCCCCGGCTCCAATTCCCACGGTCGCGCTTTGTGCTGGTTTAGCAACCAACCCACTTCCTCCGAAGCTAATTGGACCGTTAGGAGGCGACACCATCAAGAAAGTGCAGGCGCTGGGAATTCTGATACCGTCTTAATCGTTACAGGAGTGTCAGATTAATGGATATTTGATTGCAGTGGACACATTAATCTTGCGAGGGGAGCAATGTTCATTAATTCGCTACCTGTTGTCACACAGAATGGGGTTAAGTTATGAAGTTTTAATTCATAATAATTGTACGAATAAATTTATAATATATATTGTTGTGATTTTGAAGTTCTCTGTCTTGTTGTGCGCCAATTGGTGTTCTATTAAGGCAAGATATAGGAATGCAAGACATCACAAGACGAAGAAAGGCAAAACAAGATTGGCAAGGCAAAGAAATTCGTAGAGCAAGCAAGGGAAGATAGAGCATACAAGACAAGATAGAGGAAGTCAAGACAAGGTACAACGAAGTAAGGAAAGGTTGGAGGAAGGCAAGACAAGACACGACAAAGTGACGAAAGCTAGAGGTAAGACAAGATAAAGTTCTTAAAAACCATTATGTTGTGTTCCGATAAGTAAATGTATAATATCAAATTATTTAAAGAGTGTATTTCCGTCAAATGACTTATCAATATTGAAACAATATCAAATTAATACATCATATACAATTTGCTAATGTTATTTGTAATTTGCGATATGTTGCAAGCGTTTTCGCCAATCAATTGGCATCTTCAGGCATTAATAATATATCTCAATATACATTACAGACATGTTCAAAATTTAAAACAATTAAATTAGAGAAACACGATAAAACATTTATAAATCAATAATAGTTTTTGATAGGTTATTTTACAACGCTTTATCAAGATCTTAGGTTATGTAGCGTCTGAATGAGATGAAAGTGATAATGCCGGTGAAATGAGTCCGGGGCCCAGCACCGAAAGTTATCCAGCATTTGCTGATATTGGGTTGAGGGAAAACCCCGGAAGAAACCTCAACCAGGTAACTTGCCCCGACCGGGAATCGAACCCGGGCCAGCTGGTTTCGCGGCCAGACGCGCTAACCGTTACTCCACAGGTGTGGATTCAACAATAGTTGTGTTACTTATTATACTACGCACGATTAAGGTCATCCATTGTGACTAAATCACTAAATGAAATACTCATCCTTTACTGGATGACAATCGTGTGTAATAAGTAACACACCTATTGTTAATTTATAAATTTTTAACATGCTCATCTAATTTAAACGTTTTTAATTTTGAACATGTCTGTAATGTATATTGAGATATTGTTAATACCTGAAGATGCCAATTGATTGGCGAAAACGTTTGCAACATATCGCAAATTAGAAATAACGTTAGCAAATTTTATATGGTGTAATAATTTGTTACTGTTTTAATATTGATAAATCATTTGACGGAAATAAACTCTTTAAATAATTTTCTAAGACAAAGTTGGACAAAATATGGAAAAAGATAAGGCACAACAAGCAAGGAAAAATACAACGTAGGCCTACAAGGCAAAATAGAGGAGTCAAGATAAAGCACAACGAAGTAAGGGAAGGTAGGGGGAAGGCAATACAAGGCATGATGAAAAGATAGAAAAAGGCAAGACAAGGCGCGACACAGTAAGGAAAGCTAGAGGTAAGGCAAGACAAGGTTCGACAAAATATGGAAAGAGATAAGGCATAACGAGCAAGGAAAGACAGAAAAGGGGGGACGAAGTATAGCGAAGTAAGGAAAGGAGAATGAAGGCAAGACAAGGCATCACAAGTAAAAAAAAAAAGAGAGAAAAGTAAGGTCCGACGAAGTAAGAAAGGCAAGACAAGGCATGATGAAGTAAAGAGAGATAAAAGGAGGCAGGACAAGGCTTGATGGAGTAAGTAAAGAGAGGGAAAAGAAAAAAATCCACGACGAAGAAATGAAAGAAGGAAGACAAGGCAAGACTCGACTCAGTAAGGGAAGTCAAGGCAATGCATGATAAGATAATACAGAGTGAGGCAGTGCAAGGTAAAGTATGGACAACGCATGGCATGGCAAGTTAAATGTAGGCAAGACAAGCAAGATAAAGAAAGGTAAGACAAGAAAAGTCAAAACAAGATATCAAGGCAAAGCGAGACATGTAGGAAAAGTAAAGTAAGGCTAGTAAAGCAAGGCAAGACTAGACTAAACAAGGAAACGCCATGTACGTCAAGCGATGACAAAGCTATAGGAACAAAAGAGTTTAGAATTTTATTAGTGACTGCTAATTGTTTAATGAAGGGTAGTCTTCAGTAGAGGTAAAATATTAGACTGAAGTCGCAACGAAAAACAGATAGTACAATTAATTTATATAATTATTAATATTTTAAAGAAAATAATTTTTTCTTACATTGCGATTTTTGCGCCTTATTGGTCAGTTTATCTACATAATATAAAGGATCCCAGATAGGTGTTGGCTGGCATCACGGACGTAAGCATCAACACCTGCCGGCAGACCAACTCCGGCATTCTCTGTCCGTTATCTCCCCGTATATTCAACGCTTAGACAACGTGATTAATAAAAGCGTACAAATTATTCTATTTCATTTTTATAATATAGGCCTATTATAATTGTTATAATCGATGTAAATTATAACGTGAATATGTTAGGAGAAAATCCACAACCGATTAGGGAAAACACGGAAATTTTATTTGAAGCAAGTAAAGAGATAGGTTTGGAAGTAAATCCCGAAAAGACAAAGTATATGATTATGTCTCGTGACCAGAATATTGTACGAAATGGAAACATAAAAATTGGAGATTTATCCTTTCGAAGAGGTGGAAAAATTCAAATATAAATGATACTCGGGAGGAAATTAAACACAGAATAAATATGGGAAATGCCTATTATTATTCGGTTGAGAAGCTTTTGTCATCTAGTCTGCTGCCAAAAAATCTGAAAGTTAGAATTTATAAAACAGTTATATTACCGGTTGTTCTGTATGATTGTGAAACTTGGACTCTCACTTTGAGAAAGGGACAGAGATTAAGGGTGTTTGAGAATAAGGTTCTTAGGAAAATATTTGGGGCTAAGAGGGATGAAGTTACAGGAGAATGGAGAAAATTACACAACGCAGAACTGCACGCATTGTATTCTTCACCTGACATAATTAGGAACATTAAATCCAGACGTTTGATATGGGCAGGGCATGTAGCACGTATGGGCGAATCCAGAAATGCATATAGAGTGTTAGTTGGGAGACCGGAGAGAAAAAGACCTTTGGGGAGGCCGAGACGTAGATGGGAGGATAATATAAAAATGGATTTGAGGGAGGTGAGATATGATGATAGAGAGTTGATTAATCTTGCACAGGAAAGGAACCGATGGCGGGCTTATGTGAGAGCGGCAATGAACCTGCGGATTCGTTGAAAGCCATTTGTAAGTAAGTAAGTATAATCTATGTAAATTGAACCAAGTCTCATCTGAGAAAATTGTTGAAAGCGATCAACAAGACCATCAGCAATATTTTGTAAAACCAAATTACAAAAATTCACACGACTTACCGGTACGTTATCATGCGGTTCTAATTCGTAAGCTACAGCCACTCTGTAAGATTCCAATTTTAACAATTTAGTAACTCTACGGGGTAAGCTTTTTGAAACTCCTACTTCATGTGCAACATGACGCAGAGTTTTCTTTGGAGAACGTTGTATTGATTGTCCAATTTCATGCAGTTTTTTTTTTTTACGTTAGAACACTTTGCTTTCGCCTACGAATTCTATCCTACATCTAAGAATACGTTTTCTTATGTAATATCTTATGTGGAACCGGAACGCCGCGGAATTGCTTCACAAATTACTACACACTTCTCTAGACGACTTTGTTTTCACGTAAGTGCTATACCCAAAAATTATGTTTTTCAGTGTTAACTTCTAGCATGGCATTTCAATAAATGAAATTCCATTCAGACACAATAATATTGGGCTGAAGACACCTGCACATGAAGAGCTGTTGCTAACGCACTGTTTGCTAAATTTACACTAACTGACAAAGCTAAAGTCAAGCGTACTATGGCCTATGGCCAGGAGCAAGTGTTTATGGAGATTAATTTTATCATTTGTGTTTTTTTAATATTGGTGTTGACGAAGATTGTTGGAGATTGATTTGTACTCTTGGCGGAAATTAATGGGAATTTTGGAAAATACAATTATTTTGGAATTGGAGTATTAACTCAGTATGAATATTATTTTCCAAATAATTGACATTAAAGGTTCGTTGGTTTCTGGTAAAGGTGCGGTATGGCCAATAGACAATATTTGTTGAATTGAGACTGTACTTAACACACATTCATTAAAAACGGAAAAAAAAAACTTGCAACCCTCAAATTCACACTTTGAAATTATTAGTGAAATGTTGAATTCTCCATTTTTTGTGTTCACTAATGTAGGCGTAATCATTATACCTGGAATACCACATAATGTAATCTACTTGGATATATAACAAATTCAAGTGAAAAGAAATCCGAAAAAACTCAAAATATGAAATTCGCTATAAAATGACGCAATAGTAATAATTCGCGAATGTGTTCATATTTCGCTGTTAGAACTCTTTTGCGATTTGTCGCGATTGTTTTATCAGCATATAATTAATCAGAATATTTTAATTTGTAAAGATTAGTAAAAATCTATTGTATGTCTATTATGTCGTGATTTTTGCGCTTTCCATAAATATTCGGCCCTGCCTATGGCCTTCAGTGGGGAGAAGAATCGAAAATGCCTGGAGTTGGTAGGTAGCGACATTTGAGTGCGTGGGGCCGGCCGATACCTAGCTGGGATTTCCTGTGCAATATATATATATATATATATATATATATATATATATATATATATATATATACGTTATTTTACGACGCTGTATCAACATCTTAGCTTATTTAGCGTCTGAATGAGATGAAGGTGATAATGCCGGTGAAATGAGTCCGGGGTCCAGCACCGAAAGTTACCCAGCATTTGCTCAAATTGGGTTGAGGGAAAACCCCGGAAAAAACATGAACCGGATAACTTGCCGTAACCGGGATTCGAACCCGGGTCACCTGGTTTCGCGGTCAGACGCGCTAACCGTTACTCCACAGGTGTGGATATACATACATACACACATACATACATACATACATACATACATACATACATACATACATACACACACACACACACACACACACACACAAAGTGAATCTTTAGCTCCTTTGATCTAAGTCACTGCTGTGTCTAAAACTTCTTAAATAAATTGACTCGTTTATACTTTATACTGAATATGAATAAAAACTTCCAATATTATACAGAAGAAATGCTGCAATACAGATAGACAGCGATAGAAAAAGTTTATTTCCATGAAAATCGATTTTTGGAGCATCACAACAATTTTGTTTTGTAGGCTATTTTGTATGTAACAAATATAAATGATATTCGGGAGGAAATTAAACACAGAATACATATGGGAAATGCCTGTTACTATTCGTTTGAGAAGCTTTTATCATCCAGTCTGTTGTCAAAAAATCTGAAAGTTAGAATTCATAAAACAGTTATATTTCTGGTTGTTTTATATGGTTGTGAAACTTGGACTCTCACTTTGAGAGAGAAACATAGGTTAAGGGTGTTTGAGAATAAGGTTTTAGGAAAATATTTGGGGCTAAGAGGGATGAAGTTACAGGAGAATGGAGAAAGTTACACAACACAGAACTGCACGCATTGTATTCTTCACCTGGCATAATTAGGAACATTAAATCCAGACATTTGAGATGGGCAGGACATGTAGCACGTATGGGCGAATCCAGACATGCATATAGAGTGTTAGTTGGGAGGCCAGAGGGAAAAAGACCTTTGGGGAGGCCGAGACGTAGATGGGAAGATAATATTAAAATGGATTTGAGGGAGGTGGGATATAATGATATAGACTGAATTAATCTTGCTCAGGATAGGGACCAATGGCGGGCTTGTGTGAGGGCGGCAATGAACCTCCGGGTACCTTAAAGGCCAGTAAGTAAGTAAGTAAGTAAGTAAGTAAGTAAGTAAGTAAGTAAGTAAATAAGTAAGGCTATTTTGTATAATGTGGAAGTAGACAACAGTACAATGTAATGCAGAATAAAAGTTAAGGCAGGTGAAGCTAACGATGAATAAGTTAGGGAAAGCTTAAAGAGATAAACAGTCTAGGTATCCTGTGTGGCTTCACCTGAGAACACAGTGCCGTGCAACACGGAGAGTTCCACCAGGTCTCCAGGCCGAGAACAATAACTATGACGTACCACTAAGAGCAATATTAAAACATTCCCAAGAATGTACAATTGATTAGACGGAGTTGAAAATACAGCAATGAATTAAATATTTGCCCATCCATCCATCCATCCGCTCATCCATATACTGGAAAAATACTGGAAAAACACACTAACACACACGTATACACACATACATTCCTCTCCCTCCCCGGAACGCAGGTCTCCAGAGTTTGAAAATGACGAGCACACTGAATGTGAAACTTTCCTTTATTACGACATCTCTTTATTTTCAAAGCAGGCAAGAGACGCCACACCATCTGCTAACAACACAGCGACTTCCAACATTGAAACTAGAATCTCGAAAACAAGGCATTCGTTATTCGCTATCAATCGATAACGACTCGACTAAACAGTAGTGTGAGTCGTGGACTGTACAACCGTGTTTTCTTCCAACTTTGTGTCTCCTTTTACATAATTTCATTCCCTCTTCTAGTGTACTTCGCTCATTTGTTCAGAATGGTTTTCCCATCTTTTAAGTCGTAACGTTTGTTATTTTGCTCAGTGAATAATAATAATAATAATAATAATAATAATAATAATAATAATAAAGATTTATTACAAACAATAAGAAAGATGGGATCACTTATCCAAATGTGAGAATACATTCACTCAAAAACTGTTTTCATTTAATATTATACGTATTACTATTTGCTGTATAATTGCTTAACATTCGCCTTACAGTTGTGAAAAATGTCGGAAAAAATCCAACCAGGTAATAGGCTCAAAAGGAAATCGAACCCACTCCCGAACGTAACGTCGAATCAAGAGATTCGCTTGCTACCCCGAGACTATGTCAATTTCTTGGTGTTATCAGCTTGATTCAATACGGCAGTGTAAACAAGATCAAGCGACTTTCCGACCAGGACACTTTAAGGGAAGTTTTATAATGCTAAATTTATCGAGACAGGTCACAATTCATTTATGCATTCAGAATAAAGGACTTCGTTTGCAAATACGAATCAATAGTAACGAATTATTTCAAAGAGAATTAAAAATACTAAAGAAAATATCAGTGCAGAAACAAAATAACATTGTGTGTCTAAAGTGTTAAAGTGTAATGAAGGGATGGACTAAATTCCATCTCGTGTAGACTTTGCAATCCGGTCCATTTTGTTGCAACTCCAGAAGTTATATTAGTGAATAGCTCTATTAGCGGCTTTTTAGTCCCGAAAATAACACGAGGCAACGGTCACCAGATAACACCGACTATTCTCCGAACACAAGCAGAATGTCGCCAGGGCGACACCTAACACCAACAATGATGCTATCAAGCGCACTCCTCCGCACTACAGCTACAGTGGCAACAGAATCGACTTCTTACGTTTCTAATGAAGCACATGGAAGGTACAAAGCCAGAGCGCGGCGTTGCAGCTAGGAGCATTCCCCTTCCCTTACCCCAAGACAAACAGCAGGCAAGCAGAGAATTTTTATTCATTAGTAATAAGCACAAAAGTGTTTATTATGACAACTGAGCTAAGGATCTACGTGGTAACGCCGTCTTCATTTACCTTTAGGCGCCGAAAAGGCGAGTGAAGTATTTAGTTTTTATTGACCTCTACATGGAGAGGTTCAAACGTAGACGTGGAGTAGAGTAGAGTAGAGTAGATGAATATAAAACCAATGCAAGAAAGAAAAAAAGAAATCATAGTGCAATGTCTCATCTGAGGTGATATCTTAACAATGCAATCGAACCTTTCAACGCAAATAAACAAACATTGGTAATTATAGATGAAGGCAAATGAAAAGTCTTTCAAAAATCAACAAACTGCTTCGGGATGGATCCTCTTGCTCCGACCATCAAGCCAATTACGTCTATCTGTTGTAATAATTAATATTTCTCTTGATAATACGGGATTGTTGGTTCATAGATGAATTGTTTTTCCTTATGGACATCTTGCGGTTGGCTGCCGGTGGTTGATATACCATTATCTGAGAAAATTTAGAATACTAAGATAAGGACCATGTTTTATTCGTAATTATGAATACTTAACCAGAAGGTTTGAGGAAACTGGTTCGGTTGCTGATAAGAAGAAATCTGGAATACCGAACGAAGCTAATTAATGATACTGCTCCTGAGGTTGTCAGGTAAGTAATTAAATAAGTAGGTATGGTTATTATGTAATGGGTAATGTTAGTCAGGTGTTCAGGCATTTTCATATGACTAAAGCAAAGTTTGGAGAGGTCTAAGAAAACATCTTAATATTGTATATACCCATATAAACTACTGTAAAACCAGTGTTCGCACTCACAGAAAGTGACAAGCAGAAAATATGCTTTTGCTTTATTTATGGTAGCAGAGAATTCAACTTAATATTCACTGGTTGAACAAAGTTTTCTGAACAAATGGAACACACTTCTTTCTTAAAGACGGAGTTAACACACATACTGTAATTACAGAATTTTGTCTGGTTTATTAACTCCCAAGTTTTGATTCAACAACGTCTTCACTGCTTGGTGTGGTTTTACTTCACAATTCGTCATTGACCTATATTTCTACGAAGAAGACGATAATGGAGTAATAGAGATTATTACAGTAAATGGGAGCGCTACCAAAATGTGCTTCAGAACTTCGTCATCCCTACGTTGAGGAATCACGACGTGAAATACATATTCTTTATGCACATCTACACCTCTGCAATACAACCAATTACACGGAAATTTGGTGATCGAGTCATCAGTACGCACTTTCCAACAATATGGCCTTCACGATCTCCAGATCTCAATCCAACCGACTTTTCGTGGCACAGCCATACAACTGAAAGATGCTATCTCGCAAAATACTTTCTTCAAAACGCTATGCAAGGTGTCGAAGAAGGAATGGCATTTGTTGAACAAGAGGAAGGCAGACATATTTCCAAAGTTTTGTGAAAACCAAGCCCTATTATTTTCCCAACATAGTGATGTCTTTTTTTTATCTCAAATAGGTATTATATATTTATAACGCTTTAAATTTTGAAGTGACATATCGTCCCAGGTAGGTATGCCAAACCCATGAAAGTGCATTATAGGACGCAGTTTTAGAAGATTATGTTTTGCCACATTGAGAAATATCTATTTTCACAATTAAAGTCAATATCGCGAGGAACTGTTTCATGAATGTGCTTGTTGTACCTGCCCAGTTATGTCAAAGTAATGACTGTGCCACATTGATGTTCCTATTATTCGGATTATGTAATTTAAAATGTGCTAAAACGCCAATGTGACACATTCGTGATTTTGACATGAAGTGTTTATAATGTTATGAGTATATTTCAGACTTTTCAAAATGATTAAACAATAATTGGATGAATGTTTTTGTAAATATTCTAATATTATTAATGACTTCTATGCATTTAATGTTTGTATTATATAATGTGTATTTAATATTTAAATATTCGTAAACCTGAATGTTGTCTTTCATTAAATTTTCATGTTTGCCATGAACATGAATGTGACAAAATCTAAATAACTCATAAGAGGAATAAAAATAAAATATCGACACAAAGAGGGTTGCAATAAATAATAAAACAAGATTCTAATAAAAGGTTGGCGGTAGAACCATTTCCTGAATTTTAAACTAGGTTTGAATCTTTAACTTCGTTTTTCTCGAAACTCTAATTTGCACATTCATGATTTTGGCATACATAGGACGACATCATGTACAGTACTGCTTGAACTGATATATTATTTTTAGACATTACTAAGATCCACACCCATTATAACGTAACCTCACGGAAATTGTTCAATATTGTAAGACTATTAGTGTACCCGTATGCAACAACTATAACAAAAATGTTAGGAGGGTAAGCATTACATTTAAATTACAGCAGCTTTCTCAAGTTTCGATCTTCACAATTCTAATGGTGCACAAAATAAATGACTACATGTTCAACTCTTATTTATAAAACGTCAATTGTAGAACAATGAGTGAAGAATCGCTCACTATCCACTTGCACCCAATAAAAAGAACAATTCGAATCATTTATAGTGTTTATGAGAAATAATTTGAAAGTGTGTTCTAACGGCACAATAATTTATGGTAGTGAGCTACTTTACAATAATTTAGTTCTCGTGTCTTTATACGTATTAGTCAATCTTTTTAAGGCTACCTTCATATAATGTCGCAGACAACCGTCTTTAACATACATGAAGAGTAACATGTTCTTTAAAAAACTATTTTACTTTCTTAATAGCATATTATGTTATTAGAAACATCAGCAATTGAAGTCAGGGGTAGCTCTTCTGACACTTAGATGAAGGGGGTAGCCTATGTAGTTTATAGACGAGCAGGTATATTTTATATTCTCACACAAAAGAGATCTGCTAGTAGAAGCTCGATCCGCCAGCTTTTTATGAAGATTCGCACATTAGAGATGAACAACGATCGAGAAAGCAAGACTAACAGCGCCCGCAAAGCCGAAAACCCACACGACAATGTTGTATACGTCGCGTCGTTGAAGTTAAGACTGCTTGTGAGTGTTTCCAACATCGAGATTGATCACTCCCGAAGTCCCGAACGTTAAGTAGCCTTGAATCGTCACAGTTGTTTATACCTGACTGAACTTTGATCTACTTTGGCAACTGCTATATATGTATAAACAATCAAGTAGCCTATTTGAAACATCATCTCTATCTTTCAGTGTATAGGCCTAATAATCCGTTCCCCAGTCTTTATTTAATTACTAGGCCCTTATTAAAAGGCTAGGAATTTCCTTTTCATATGTTTGAGATCAAGTGTGCAACCTCAAGTAAAGATATTAACGTTATGTTTTATGTTTCTTAGAAATGCAAATTTATTTGAGATTTTTTTTATTTATATAACCATAGGTAAAATTGTATAATAGAACCAGAACATTTTGGTAACTAACATACTGTTCTGTTCTGTTTTGTATTTTTGCCTCTTTTAAACATTTCTAATGTTATTTATTTCAATGACGTATGTTATTCAAAGTTACGAAATCTTTCCACGCCGACCAAATGCTATTTCGAGAATGATGAGCGAGTCTCGGAGCGCACGAGAATAACGAGACGAGAGTCGAAAGACAAATACAGCGAACACAGCGAGCGAGAGCGGCAGTTAGTTTTGTTGATCTCTAGTCCACATTCTTAATGTTTCGGAAGAGAAGAAAAAGGGAAGACAATAACAGGAAACATGAACGAAAGAGAGAAAGAGTACGAAGAAAATGCTACAAAGTAAGGAAATATACAAGTGGAGGAGGTGTGGGGAGAAAATATATATGTATCACTGACACAATAAAAGCACGGTGGTTTCAAAAGCTACGAAGATCAAGATATTTCTGTGTTACAGAGAAATGAATACGGTATCACCATGGTAATATGCTGAGATTTGCAAAAGAACATTTCGTATAATGAGACTGCCTCGTGATAGAATGCTGGCTTTTGCATGATTATCGTAGGTTTGGATACGTATTCCGAGCGTCATTAAAAATTCCAGTAATTCTGTAGGTCATTATCGTTTTTCGAGGACTCCAGTAAACATAGCAACTACAGTAATCATATCACCGCGGATGACAAGTAAAAGCGTTATCTAACGCAGAGAACCTTTATAATGAGAGTTAAGAAAATGGATTTCTGATTGGCTGGAACCAGTTATGATGACCTTCATTAATTTATTAATAAGTAAATCTAATCAAGTAATCATACATAAATAATATTAATAACTGTTTCGATGAAATAATAAATCATTCTTTTTTCTCTAATAAAATTATGTCCATGTTGCATAAAAAACATGAAATCTTTTTTGATAGCATCACCAATGAAAATAGCTATGTAATGGATTGATAGCATTGAATGACTAGAAAGGAACAAATAAATTACCTATGAGAATAAAATCATAGATATTAAACAAATTTGATCATAATTGTGATATATATGTTATGTTATTGTTTTTTTAGTCAATTGTCCGAAGGAAGGTCTGAACCTCTCACAAGTGATATCAACAAGGCACCAATTATGAGGCAACTAATATTTATTATGTATATATATTATTATTATTATTATTATTATTATTATTATTATTATTATTATTATTATTATTATTATACATCATTTTCATTTTACAGCTACTTTATGAGGAGGGATAAGGAAAATCTGTTACCTTTATTTAGTACTGGATTATGCGTTAAGGTAGGCTAGTCTGGTTCTATTGTCTCAGTTCCTCTCTAGATATTATTGAGGGAGTCTAACTGGGACCAAATATTTTTTCATTTAATAAAGAGCAAGCAAGTAAGACAAACATTCCACAATGTATCGTGGAAAAAAAAAATGTGTTCAGTGTCTATAATACCGCAAAAGTGGCTTTTGTATGCCGTCTATTCATCTGCGTACTATTCGCCCAAATAAAGGGACATGGTGAGGAGTAAAATTACAAGTTCCCTCCCTCCCTTTCATTTTCCTCCCACTCCAGTAACTGTAAGTATAAGTGGAGTCGCCGTAGTTTTCGGCACCCAATCAGTAAGAGACGCGAGTCAGCTGACTTGATGCTTGCGTGAGATTCACTACTGGTGACATGTTGTTGGACGGAGTTGCAGCATTGTCACATTTACTGTTATAAGGTCAGCAGGCAGCTTTCGTGTACCAATCAAAAGACTCGACGGCTTCCACGCAAATTCGGCAACCATGTACGCAGATGATGCCAGCCTGTAACGACAGTGCGGTATGAGGAGCCATGCCGGAAACTACGGCGACTCTACTATAGCTTCGAACAGCTTCTTTCACTCCTCATACCACTAGAACTTACGAAGTTAGACAGTTAAGACCCATTATTGTTCGCCTAATAAACAGATACCCGGCGAGGTTTTTCGGTGGACTGGGAGGACGGAGTGAGTGTTGCGAACAGGTTGTAGAAAGCTAGAGATAGATGGCACTTTAAAATCGATGATGCTGTTACAGGGCTCAAGAACGGTTATTCGAACTGTCCTATTTATCCTAAACCACTGTATACATTTTATTCAGACTCATTATTTTTATCTACAAATCAAATCATCAGAGAATTATGTGCATTAAATGTAACCTTAATCACCAAAAAGTAATGATAACTTATCAAAAATCGTAAATGACAATATTTGCAAAATACGTCCTAACGATTCTCTTCTTGGCATTTTGAGATTTTATTATTTCTATCTCAAAAATTGTGTTTAGACTTTAATGTACTTAACATAAGACAAATTTATTATATTGTATTAATAAAATTCATACATAAAAATCGAAATAATTTTGAATTGTATTCTCATAGTTATGAAACAAAAGGTATGAATTCTTTAAGATTGTTTCAACCAAAATGCAACACAGTTACAGTATTTAATCATAGTAGTAATTTAGACCCAAGAATATATAACAAATTTATATTTAAATATCCTAATCTTGTCAATTCTAATAGTTCTAGTATTAAATTTAAAAAGTTATGTATGGATTTTATAAAAATTGAAAAATTGTAAATTTAAATTTATATATTCTAATTGCATAGAAGACATAAGACAAATTGTATTGTATACTTATTAATTTCAATTCAGGAATCCGCCCCTGAGGACGAGTTCTACTCTTTCAGGGGCGAGCTAATGTTTTTCTGTATATATTATATTATATGTTACAATTATTATCTAAATAAATAAATAAACAAACAAACAAACAAACAAACAAACAAATAAATAAATAAATAAATAAATAAATAAATAAATAAATAAATAAATAAATAAATAAATAAATAAATATCAGATGAATTGACGAATAAAGTAGGGCAGAGCTTGTTTTATTGTATGTTTAATGATGTAGGCCTATTGATTCACTTAACACTTCGACCAAGCAGCAGGACATGTGAAAAATTAAGGATAAAGAAATACTAATGTTACCAAAGTTAATCCAAAAATCCCAATTGTTATGTTTTAAGAATGTCTTGTGCCAAGAGAAAATATGCAATAAAATATTCTACAAAAATTTAATATAATTTCAGAAAAAAAAATATACATTCGCATTATTACATCATGTTTTTACAATATATACAGGCTGACTATTCAATTGCTTGTCATTGCTGAACACAGAGTCCTTATTATGTACTAAGATCCGTATGGAAGGCAAAATCTAGCTTGTGTCGTTTGCGCTTTGAATAACACCCTTCCCCATTCCGGTGAGCGGGGAGGGTTGTCCTCCCTCACTTCAGCCTCAATGTAATCTACTTCAGCCCTCGAGGCATGAAATAGAAAAAAAGAGGCTGCTTGAAACAAGTGAGGGAGTGACAGTGTGCACAGTGGTAAGAGATAAAAAATAAATGATGTTACGAAGAAGACACATACTTTCTCATGTATGATATACGCGTTTGCAACAATTTATTTACTTCCCAGTCATTTAAATCAAATATATTACTGCTTATAGTTTATTTCCTTTGACTGTCATTAAAATTTTACTTGAATGATTAAACAGAAATTGTATGCATACATTCATACGTACATACACATACATACATACATACATACATACATACATACATACATACATACATACATACATACATACATACATACATACATACATACATACATACATACATTTTAAACATATAACACATTCATAGGGATTCAGTCTATAGTTAATATGTACCATGAATATGTCTTGGTAGCTCTACGAAAAATATATGAAGGGTTTAGAATCATAGTGGGCGCCATTTATTAAAAACGTAGCAAACAAGGGTTAAAATGAAGTGACTACCATAATTCAATGAAACATATAGCAAGTAATATAAAGTACGTACATTAAAACTAAATAATATGTCAATATTCATTAAACCATGATATTCACTTAACTTTAACCCTTGATTTCCCCGCTTTTAATAAATTGCGCTTGGCCCACTATGGCTCTGAACCCTTCATATATTACTAAATAAACATTCAGATGACTAGTAGGCCTACATTCACTAGATTGTCTCTAAAAGTTTCCTTCGGTAAATTCATCCATTCAAATTGGTGAAGGTGGCAACAAACTGTGGCCTTTGATTTTGCACTCATACTTTTTTTTACAAAATAAACGCAGAAACACCGGAATTAAAATTGTGTCGTGAATTTTTAGTTTGAACCTGAAGCTAATAGACACAATATAATGCAAATAGGCTATGTATGCAGTTAAATGATTCTTGAAAAACATTTATGATGGCTATGATGATGATGATGATGATGCTGATGATAATAATAGGCGTCCAAACTTGTGGAGTAACTATCTGCGCATCTCGCCGTGAATCCAGGTGGCCAGCGTTCGAATCCCGATCTGGGCAAGTTACCTGGTTGAGGCTTTTTCCGGGGTTTACCTCAACCCAATAGGAGCAAATGTTTAGTAACTTTCGGTGCTGGACCCGGATTCATTTCACCGGCATTATCACCTTCATTTTATTCAGACGCTAAATAACCTGAGATGTTGATACAGCGTCGTAAAATAACCCCAAAAAATAATAATAATGTGAAACTTGGACTCTCACTTTGAGAGAGGAACAGAGATTAAGGGTGCTTGAGAATAAGGTTGTTAGGAAAATATTTGGGACTGAAAGGGATGAAGTTACAGGAGAATGGAGAAAGTTACACAACGCAGAACTGCACGCATTGTATTCTTCACCTGACGTAATTAGGAACATTAAATCCAGACGTTTGAGATGGGCAGGGCATGTAGCACGTATGGACGAATCCAGAAATGCATATAGTGTGTTAGTTGGGAGACCGCACAGTGTGCAATAACGCAAATCTAGCTGGACAAAATTCATAACTTCTCTGTATTCCAATGGATTGTTATGAAACTTCGTACAGACCTTATAGATAGCACATATTCTTTGTGTACAAACTCTGACTACGACTGTGTAAGAGGAACTTCCCCTTTATACGGAGTGGTTTTAGACAAAAATAGTAACTTCTCTCCTGTCTAACAGATTTTTATGAAAAATTGTACGGAAGTTACAGTTAGGATATATTTTTTGTGTATAAACTATATTTACAGTTCCAACAGAGTAAGTACCCCTTTACAGGGGATGCATTTACACAAGATTAACTTCTCTCCTATATAACAGATTTTATGAAACTTTCTACAGGAGTAACAGGTAGCATATAATTTTTGTGTGCAAATTTTGATTACATCTGTATGCTACCTGTAGGCCTAGTAGTTGTACAAAGTTGCATAAAAATATATTATATAGGAGAGACGTTGTTAATTTTGTCTAAATGCAACCACTATAAAGAGGCAATTCCTCTTATAAAACAAAGATAAAAAAATATATTCCACCTGAAACTTCTGCATAAAGTTTCATAAAAATCTGTTAGATAGGAAAGAATTTATTAATTTTGTTTAAATGCATCCCTAAAAGGAGTAGTTCCACTTATGGAATCGTAAATATAGTTTTTGAACAAAAAATATATGCTACCTGTAACTTCCGTACAATGTATCATAAAAATCTTTTAGTTAGGAGAGAAGTTATTAATTCTGTCTAAATGCACCCACTATAAAGGGGTAGTTTTTCTTGTGCAAACATAATCAGAGTTTGTACACAAATCATATGTGCCACCTGTAAGTCATGTACAAAGTTTCATAACAATGCGTTAGACTGCAGAGAAGTTATTAATTTTGCCCAGCTAATGATTTGCGTTCTGATTCACTGTGCGTTTGTTAAAGTTAGATAAAAGTATGTTCAATGTATTTTTAAATTGATATTCCATATCATGTGAATAATACTGTAGGCCTAAAATACTCTCACAGAGATTAAAAACTTCCTTAATCAATGATTCTTAAGCCAAACATGGAACAGTTACCGTACGCCCCACCACTGAAAAAATTAATTACTGATAAGTGCGCAAGAACGCGCAAACTTTAAAACAAGGATTCAACACTTTAAATAATGCTGAATTAAATGGTAAAAGAATTGTTGTAACTGGACGTGACCGGCTATATGAAAACTCACATTATATTTGGAGAACTTTAAAAACATAAGTTTTTCAATTGTAATATTTAAACCATACTGTAAGAAGGAAAATAGTATTTAAACTTGTAATTGAAGTTACATTAGTAAGAACGTACCTATTTTAACAAATTCCATGCTTCAGAACACAATAAATCACTAACAATTGGCTCTTTTTCACCCACATAGTAAGCCTCTCTCTCTACGACTGAATCGGAGCTAGAAGTGTTAGGAAGAACTCAAAAGTTCATACCCTTCTAAATATATTTTTCCGCTGATAAAACAGTAAAAGCTATTACTGACAACATTCTTCAAATATTAAAGAATAAGAATTCATATTCACCTATGCATAACTAAACAAGTCGAAATTTGATTTTTGTCCACCTAGATCGGGAAAATTGCACACTGTGGGCCGGAGGGAAAAAGACCTTTGGGAGGCCGAGACGTAGACGGGAGGATAATATTAAAATGGATTTGAGGGAGGTGGGATATGATGATAGAGAGTGGATTAATCTTGCACAGGATAGGGACCGATGGCGGGCTTATGTGAGGGCGGCAATGAACCTGCGGGTTCCTTAAAAGCCATTTGTAAGTCAGTAAATAATAATAATAATAATAATAATAATAATAATAATAATAATCCATGTATTGTGGGTCCCTATCACCACGGCATGGCGCGTCCTCAGGCTGCGGATAGAGGAGACGGCCACCAGATATGGAGGGTAGCTGCGAATATATTCAATAAGCAGTCGTGGACAGCCGATAAGGGGTGGTTCTCCAGCTTGGGGGTTGGGCGAAGGGCTAACAACCCATCACCGTAAAAAACAGCTTGTTACGAAACCTAACAATAAGGGAGGTGGGATATGATGGTAGGGACTGGATTAATCTTGCTCAAGATAGGGACCAATGGCGGGCTTATGTGAACCTCCGGTTTCCTTAAAAGCCAGTATGTAAGTAAGTAAGTAAGTAATAATAATAATAATAATAATAATAATAATGATAATATTTCTGATATAACACTTCATTTAACGTACATACTTAGGGTTAAATAAGCAAAACATAAACAAAGCCTAAAAATAAGGGAGGTCGTAAGGTAAAGGTATGTATGTTGACACATAAAACTGTCTCGTTCTTATGAACATGGGGATTTTAGCATTGCATAATCAAGAGCAATATCCCACCCCCTTATTCTTCGTTATTCTTTTCTAACTTCCCTTCTCGAGGGTATGTCAGCGTGGGGCTTTTTACTAGCAGTCTATTCAACCAAAATAGAAAGGGAAATCAGTTGCTAAAGATCCTTGTGAGTGACGGTTGCTTGTTTATAGTGTCTAAGTCAAGATATTTCACTGATCGGACCTCGGCTTTGTTGCAGCCATGTTCTCCATTACGTCTGTAGGAGAATTAATAACAGGAGAAAATCGTTTCTGCGTTAGTCAGTTGTTCGTGTTTGTGCCATTACAGAGAGCGCTCATGCTTGAAGAGTTTCATTCCATTCAGTTGGTAAATTTCATTGTGAGAATTTCCCTTCTTATATAGGTCTACGAGATGTATGAATATCTAATTTCCGTTCTTCTTTTTTTTACGTTCTCATTCATAAAGAAGGAGCCTAAACTGTTATGGTCGTGGTAGAATAGTTGAGTATTGGACAAGTTCTATAAAATTGGCATGAAGTGTAGGACGGAGTCAACTGCGAATATAATGGGTTTATTTAATATTTACGTACCCACTCATATATATATATATATACATATATATATACATTTATGTACTACTCATTTATGTTATTGTCTAACTACTTGTATTACAGATTATCTTAATATTACAAGCCACAGGTGTAGCTCAGGCGGTAGCAAGTTTGCCTGCTGCCCCGGGGTTGCATTAGGGCGTGAATTCGATTCCTACTTGGGCGAAACCTTTGAAAAAATACAAACAGGTAATCGAGCCCAAGCAGGAATCGAGCCCACGGAAGAGTGCAACTCCGGATCAGCAGGCAAACACGCTACCGCCTGAACTACACCGGTGGCTACTTTTGCATTGATTTCATATTATGTAATTCAAATCTGGATATATATTTTATTTTCTTTGTTATATACTTTTATTTATGATTTGCTTATCATCATGTTTTCTAGCTTTCTCTTCCGAGAATTCTCATAGAAGATACTAGCTTTAAAACTTATCCTTGAATATCTAAGTCACAGTACATTAAAGCTGTTATTTGAAGATGAAAGAAATACTTTGATATACTGCATACACTTTTATACTATATTTAAGGTGCTACTTTCGTAAAACACACACACGCACGCACGCACGGACACACACATATATAAAATTAGGATGTAAAAATTATGATTTAACGACGCTCGCAACTGCCGGGGTTATATCAGCGTCGCCGGTGTGCCGGAATTTTGTCCCGTAGGAGCTATTTTACATGAGAGTAAATCTATTGACATGAGCCTGTCGCATTTAAGCACATTTAAATGCCATCGACCTGGGCCGGGATCGAACCCACAACGACGGGCACAGAAGGCCAGCGGTATACCAACTGCGCACTCAGGGAGACATTAGGATATACGATCAGTTAAGTATTTGATGTGAATTTGTGGAAAATTACATAGGTACTTCTAGTCGTGAATTTTTTAAGTAGGTTATTTTGCGACGCTTTATCAACATCTTAGATTATTTAGCGTCTGAATGAGATGAAGGTGATAATGCCGGGGAAATGAGTCCGGGGTCCAGCACCGAAAGTTGCCCAGCATTTGCTCATATTGGGTTGAGGGAATACCCCTAAAAAACCTCAACCAGGTAACTTGCCCCGACCGGGAATCGAACCCGGATCATCTGGTTTCGCGGCCAGACGCGCTAACTGTTATTCCACAGGCGTGGACCACTCTAGTCGTGAAATTGATCAATTACTTTTTGGTATTTTAAGAAATGTCTTCGCTTCGTATTAAAGGGATCGAATTGTAGCGAAAAGAGTAAAGCATATAATACTAAAGTACAGTATAATATGTTTTATTTTAGTAATGCTGGCCTTATTCGTGTTTTTGTTTATTCCTGGCTATGAGGGTTGGAATTGAAGACCTGTTCAATGGAAGTCTAGAATATTAAAAAAAAATATATATAGGCCTATATATATTATTTGTACGTTGAAATTTATCGCCAGTCAATCTCTAAATTCGTATCCTGGAACTATCTAATAAATACCCAGAATACTCTGAACAAATATTGTCACGTTAACGCTTAATGCATGATGGTCCCTGGAATTGAACTCAATACACATAACACGAAACCAGCACGGTCGATAAAATCTAGCAACCGTGTTAAAAGTGATAATGTGTCCGAGATGGGGAATTTCAGCAGATGATTCCTGTCTGCAGATTGTTTGTCGCTTCAGAACTGCTCACGTGGGCTTTGGTCGTTGGTTCCGCCATTAACTGAAAATCACTCCCTTGGCGTTGGGGATTGTGTGTTCGAACACCAATTCACTCAATTCCATTACAAGAGCAACTAAACCGGTTCAGATTTCCAAAGTATTGGAAATTGGAGGGAATAAACAATGCTCAATTGATATTCAAGACAACTAACAAATGCTTTGAAAAATATTGACATTCGTTTTCTGTGGAGTTGTGGCATAGCTAGACTTCGAAGTTCGGGTCCCGATGGAGCAGAAACAGGTTGACTGATAGCGGAGTTTTGGACGGAGATGGGGGAACAGGCTAGAGCTTGTTTAATTTTTCCGGTCTGGTTGAAGGCTTCGTACGTACTAGCACTGAAGCTGGGACAGTTGGAATTACATGAAGCCATTGCGATGTCGAGAACGAAATTCAATTGGAACAAATTTTTAAATATACATTATTAAATTCCTTCCACAAAAAAAAAAAAAAAACTTACAATAGAAATAAGTAATTTAATGGCAAAATGCGTCACAATTGCTGAGACAAAAAAACACAGCCTTAATTACAGACTAAAATGTGCACTGACATGATTTTGAAGTACCTAAGTTTAATTAAAAGTTATACCATACAAATCCAAATTAAAAATAGAAGATATTTAGAATATGTAATTTAAATCAGTAATAATATAGTATTATATTTAACATAACGTATATTTTAAATAAATATCTTGTGAATTTGTGTCACCGGTACTTCATTTTACTTCATTTGATTCATAGTTTACTCTATTTTGTTATCAAGTTAACCTACAAAACTCTCATTTTGAGTTCTTACTAATATTAAATTCTTACTAAATAGAATACTTCACTTATTTTCATTTTAAGTATAATATTATCTTCGTTTCTTGGTAATGAGTTTTACTCATACGGGGATTGGGTTTATATTAAACTGAATAGGCTATATTGATTTCTAAATGTCTTATATAAATATTGTTGCTTTTATAGTAATCTAATTAGTTTCAGACAAATCTATTTCTGTTATTCATAGATTTTAAAAACACATAATGACTCGGTTAAGAGAGAGGTTTTATATGATATTCTTATTGAATTTGGTATTCCCAAGAAACTAGTTCGATTAATTAAAATGTGTCTCAGTGAAACGTACAGAAGAGTCCGTATAGGTCAGTTTCTGTCAGATACGTTTCCAATTCACTGTGGGCTAAAGCAAGGAGATGCACTATCACCTTTAATTTTTAACTTTGCTCTAGAGTATGCCATTAGGAATGTCCAGGATAACAGAGAGGGTTTGGAATTGAACGGATTACATCACCTGCTTGTCTATGTGGATGACGTGAATATGTTACGAGAAAATCCACAAACGATTAGGGAAAATACGGGAATTTTACTTGAAGCAAGCAAAGAAATTGATTTGGAAGTAAATTCCGA
Source organism: Periplaneta americana (assembly GCF_040183065.1). Lineage (NCBI taxonomy): Eukaryota > Metazoa > Arthropoda > Insecta > Blattodea > Blattidae > Periplaneta > Periplaneta americana. The sequence goes on along the minus strand of NC_091127.1, from coordinate 107,376,616 downwards.
AAAGACAAAGTATATGATTATATCTCGTGACGAGAATATTGTACGAAATGGAAATATAAAAATTGGAAATTTATCCTTTGAAGAGGGGGGGAAAATTTAAATACCTGGGATTAACAGTAACAAATATAAATGATGCTCGGGAGGAAATTAAACACACAACAAATATGGGAAATGCGTGTTATTATTCGGTTGAGAAGCTTTTATCATCCAGTCTGCTGTCAAAAAATCTGAAAGAATTTATAAAGCAGTTATATACATATTTTCTTATTGGGTTATTTTACGACGCTGTATCAACATCTAGGTTATTTAGCGTCTGAATGATATGAAGGTGATCATGCCGGTGAAATGAGTCCGGGATCCAGCACCGAAAGTTGCCCAGCAATTGCTCGTATTGGGTTGAGGGAAAACCCCGGAAAAAACCTCAACCAGATAACTTGCCCCGACCGGGATTCGAACCCGGGCCACCTGGTTTCGCAGCCAGACAGCAGTTATATTACCGGTTGTTCTTTATGGTTGTGAAACTTGGATTCTCACTTTGAGAGAGCAACATAGGTTAAGGGGTTTGAGAATAGAGTGCTTAGGAAAATATTTGGGGCAAAGAGGGATGAAGTAACAGGAGAATGGAGAAAGTTACACAACACAGAACTGCACGCATTGTATTCTTCACCTGACATAATTAGGAACATTAAATCCAGACGTTTGAGATGGGCAGGGCATGTAGCACGTATGGGCGATTCCAGAAATGTACATAGAGTGTTAATTGGGAGACAGGAGGGAAAAAGACCTTTGGGGAGGCCGAGTCGTAGATGGGAGGATAATATAAAATGGAGTTGAGGGAGATGGGATATAATGATAGAGACTGGATTAATCTTGCACAGAATAGGGACCGATGGCGGGCTTATGTGAGGGTGGCAATGAACCTCCGGGTTCCTTAAAAGCCAGTTAGTAGGCCTAAGTAAATATGTTTTATAATTACTGTATTTATGTCGCTTCTTTTTCTTATTTTGTATTTATGTAGGTCTACAGTTATAAATGGTATGAGTTCTGATATAATAATAATAATAATAATAATAATAATAATAATAATAATAATAATAATAATAATAATAATAATAATAACAATAATAATAATAATAACAATAATAATAATAATAATAATAACAATAATAATAATATCCATGTAGTTCGACGCATTACTCTGCGGGGTTCTTAACCCAAACGTTGATTTTTCTCTACATTGCCCATCAGGATGACTTTCACAACACTGCCTAAGAGCAATTTTTACAGTTGGGAGTCCTCCGATTTGTAGAGCACAACGATGAGAATATTTTGACGCTGAGAAAAGGCAGTGCATCATAGGGCAAAAGCAGGGGATACTGTTTCCAAAAATTATACACGTGACATTGCTCAAACTCTGCATAAACTTGTGGAAAAGATAGGGATAAAGTTTCCAGAGGTGAATGTAGTCATATCCCATGTAAAAACACATCTCTTTAAATGTACCGACATGAATAGCTAGGTCTATATTGAAGCAGGTATTATCTACAATGCCACTTTCACCACAACCAGAATACTCCCTTTGGAGCACATGGTTGAATGCTACACTGCACTACGACAGTCTAGTATATACAGTCACGAAGCTCAATACGTAGGGAATATGCATCCATAGATAGTTGCTAACCACTAGCATCGCTACTATCGTCTCATCACATACGATGGGAAATAGTACCGGCACAGTCTATTGTTCCTGGTACGCTCACAACTCAAGCTTCGTGACTGTATATACTAGAATGTGGTACAACGCTGCAAACGTCTCTGCAATTAGACAGGTAAATAGTTTTGGAAATTTTTACTTAACATGTATTGGATATCAAATTATGGATCCAGAATATTTGAGCTCATTCAGCAAGTTTCTTCCCTTTATATTATTTTCAATTTTCCCCACAACTATTTTGAGTATATCTTGTTAAACTATAATTAAGCGATATTTTGTATTAAAAAGGGTCCAGAAGTGAAATTAAAAGTAGAGATTCGAAAGATGTCTTAAATAATATAAATTAAATACCAGAGTCACAAGGTAGATCTTTAGCAGCAATACTTTTCTTTTATACTTGGTACAATACCGAAATATTTGACATGATTTAATTCTTTTTACAGTAATAATAATTGAAAACTTGGAGGAAGATGCTGTTTGTGTCTCAGTTCCAAAAATGCTGTAGGCTAACGAATCCAGGAGATATCACTATTCTTGCATTTATAAGATGCAATTATGGCAAACTGTCATAAAAAATTCAGAGGTCGAAGGCTTCAGATATTCTATTTGTCGGAGCAGTGAGATTGGTACACCAGATGGAGAGTAGTTCACGAAGTTCCTTGGAGACTTGAATAGGATGTCGAGACAAAGATGCATAGGATTATGAAGATGTATCCTGGCTGAGAGGAAGTTGATTCAATTGCGCGAGTCCCGGCAAGAGAGAGAAGAGAATGATGCTTTGGAAGAAAAGGAACTTTAGCTACTACTAGGAATAGAGCCACTTATTGGACTTTTTGTAAGTGTTGGACACATTGAATGAAATTCAGACGGCATGAAGCGAAACCCAGAAGGTCCACTATCTGACTTAGTCAATCTCTTCTGTCATTAAATAGAGGGGACATACAGTAAGTATAGTCACGGGATACTGTCAAGTCAGTATCGGCTGAGAGAAGACTTCAGTCTTAGGTATCACACATGATCCCATGTGACAGGGAAGAAGAAATATCTTCACATACTAGGGAAGATCGGAAAGTAACGCACAACAATTTCTTCAAAGTTGGGAGATAGTTTGAATCTTGCGCTACAGACAGCAATGGCTCGATTAGGTGTCACCCTGGCGGAACGAGCGGTAACTACTGAGTAAAGATGGAACTTGTGCTAGCATCGTATACTTGTGAAGAGCAGCGAGGTGTAGTCCATTTTTTTCTGAGCAAAACAAAAAATTCCGAGTGAAATCTAGAGGCAATTGTTGGAGGTATATGGTGCTGATTGTCTGGGCCGTAGCAACATCTCCAAATGGTGCAGGTTCTTCGAAGAGGGCCGAGTCTTATCGACGAAACACGTTCCGGCCGACAGTGACCGCTGCAACACCACACAATGTCAGAGGCACTGAGAGGACAGTCACCCACCCTACAGTCCAGACCTTGCACCGTCTGAGTTTCACTTCTTCGGACCAATGAAGACTTCCTAGAAGCCAACGCTTCAGTTCGGGCGAAGAAATGAAATCAGTCGTGCGCAGGTGGTTATACGCCCAGAAAACGGAGTTTTATGAACGGGGTGTACTGAATCTGGTGCCACGATGGGAGAAATGCGTCAAGAGACGTGGTTCCCATGTCTAAAAATGGGTAAAACCTGTAGCTTTCTTGTGCATTATTTCGTTTTGCTTAGCTATCTATTAAATGCGTTGCCACAAAAAAATTGCTGTGCGTTACATTTCGATCCTCCCTCGTATATTGATTCTATGTTCTGAATTGGAAGGAGCAAAGTGCAGCTACCTTGGGAACTGCTTGTTGGGTCGTGAGAACGTCAAGAGGATTGAGCCAGCCAAATCTGTACAAGTTAAAGCTTTTTCCTGAACTGCTTGTAAAGGCTCTGCAGATAGAGCGCAAAATGTTTTGAAACCATTTCTGATAGCTCTAAACTAAAGTAGGCCTAAAATCAAAAGAAAATCAAGACGAAGAAGAATTTGAGCCTTATCGGAGCCATATTAAAATTTTTAATAGGACGATACGAGAAGATTTGAAAACAAACGTTTGTGTGCGTGTATATGTATTAGAGATGAACAAAACTAACTGCCACTCTCGCTCGCTGTGTTCGTTGCATTTGTCTTTCGAGTCTCGTCTCGTCATTCTCGTGCGATTCGAGTCTCGCTCAATATTCTCGAAATAGCATTTAGTCTGCGTGGAAAGATTTCGTAACTTTGAATAAATACATCATTGAAATAAATAATATTATAAATGCTTAAATGAGACAAAAAGACAAAACAGAACAGTATGTTAGTTATCAAAATGATCTGGTTCTATTATATGATATTACCTATGGTTATATAAATAGAAGAAAAAAACAATTCTCAAATAAATCTGCATTTCTAAGAAACATAAAACATAACGTTATATCTTTTTACTTGAGACTGCACACTTGGTCTTAAAAATATGAAAAGAAAATTCCTAGCCTTTTAATAAGGGCCTAGTAATTAAATAAAGACTGGGGAACGGGTTATTATACACTGAAAGATAGAGATGATTTTTCAAATAGGCTAGTTGATTGTTTATACATATATAACAGTTGCCAAAGTAGGTAAAATTTCATTCAGGTATAAACAACTGTGGCGATTCAAGGCTGCTTGACGTTCGGGACTTCGGGCGTGATCAATCTCGACATCTCGAAACACTCATCAGCAGTCTTTACGTCAACGACCCGACGTATACAACATTGTCGTGCGGGTTTTCGGCTTTGCGGGCACTGTTAGTCTTGCTTTCTCGATAGTTGTTCATCTCTAGTATGTATGTGTGTGTGTGTGTGTGTGTGTGTGTGTGTATCATTGAAGGTGTTATGTCATAAATTACCTTCAAATACTGATTACGGAAAATATATAGGGAATCAAACCTGCCTTACTTACAGCTAGGAAGTTGTGTTACGCTGTTACGCTATCCGTCTGTTTGGCTACGCACATGATTCATCACTATACTCGTATCTACCAGAATGAATTTAATTAAACATTGCTATATTGTCATTTTTACAAAATAAAGTAATCGACCGAAATCCAATTATTTCAATCACTTACAATCAAACGCGTTTGCATTTAAGGTAATAACATTTGTATAAATTGGGAAAATTTAATGAAAATTGCGTTCAGAGGTCATGCACGTTCAGTTGCATCTTCCCAACGTCATCTACATTAAATTAATTTCGCTGTCCTTTTTCAACATTGCGTGCACGCGGACATTTGGGGTGTGCGCAACCACTCATCAAGTTGGCATGGCGACAGACCAAAAATCAAAACAATCTAGTTTGAAATCATATACTTGAAATAACACAGGGTTAAGTAATTGTAATTCTACATTTAATTCCCCTTTTAAGCCAGGGATTATATTCTCCTCAGATGATGAGACCTACGTTTTCATATACCCAGCGGGTTTATTTAAGTCCACATGTGGACTTTTCTACATGATACTACAAGCACACAGGGTGAGTGTAGTGGCGTTGGATTAGCACGATGAGGATCTCTTCAAAATATAAGCTAATGTTGCTCGTGAAACAATGGATCTTGCTGCAGAACTTGGGCGCGAAATTCTGTCGTATATTTCTTAGTCGCCCGATTTGGCTTCATTCCTCCAAGGAGGTTTCTTTGTTGTTGAACGCCCTTTTAGATTAATAAAATAGTTTTCAAGTTATTATTATTATATTATTATTATTATCATTATTATTATTATTATACATCACATATTCATTTTGTATGAGGTCTCGCCCAACTCATTGAATACTACACGGCTATTATGAAGTAGCCAATATGTATTAATACTATTTAATACGAGAAAAATTCGCACCGGCACCGGGAATCGAACCCAGGACCTCTCAGCTCTGCGCGCTGAGCGCTCTTTCCAACTGAGCTATGCCGGGACACGATCCATAGTAGCCGTGTAGTATTCAATGAGGTGGGCGAGACCTCATACAAAATGAATATGTGATGTATTAACTGTTAGCAGTTGTCACAAACTGATGTTGAATATGACCACAAAGTCATTTAAATATGCGCTCCTGCATATGACTTGTATCGTCTCAAATGCAGGTAGTAAGGCCGTAAAAGTATTACGAGAGGGGTTCGGCCGGCGCCGTGGATCGTGTGCCGGCATAGCTCAGTTGGAAAGAGCGCTCAGCGCGCAGAGCTGAGAGGTCCTGGGTTCGATTCCCGGTGCCGGTGCAAATTTTTCTCGTATTAAATAATAATAATAATAATAATAATAATAATAATAATAATAATAGGGATGGAATTGAGAATAGAGAGAGAAAAAAATAATAAGGCAAATAATTAATGAAAGAAATAATGCAATATTTAATAGGAAAGAGGATAAAGGGAAGATAGATATGGGGAAATAACAATGCATTTACTAGAACAGAAGGATATGAATTAAACGGAAAATACTTCATAAATGAATATATGAATACAAAACAATGGGTACAAACAGACGATAAGATTTAGACAAAATGATGGCACAGAAAAGAGATAAAATGTTAATAATAACAATAACAATAATAATAATAATAATAATAATAATATAATAATCAATGAGCAGGGATGATATGTCGGTAGATATTAAAGCGATGGTGGATCGAAAAGCAGAAATGTTAAGGTCCACCATAACTATGAATCGTAAAATTGGTTGACGAATAAATATCATTTCATATATCATATAGACGTACATCAAACAAGAATGAACATGTAAAATATTTAAGCAATACAGAAATATAAAGAATTTACCCTCGTATGAGCAAACGCTCGTGGTCGGGAGTTCAAAACCGGACTGTAGATAAGCAGAAAGAAGAAGAAAAAATAAACTATCGAATATAAGCAATAAAATAGCACAGATTACAAAAACAAGAGCATATATGATAAAAAGCAATCACAATTGAAAACGTTTGTAACCAATATTCACTTGTATACATAAGACTAATATTTAGCAAGTTAAGTCAGAGACACAAGGCGTCGCACTGCTGTAGACCCTCCACAACTCTTTCTACAGCTCAGACACAGTTTTGTCGCGTCGTTGCCTGTGTACATACGCTCATTCAAACCTATTGAACACACCGTAACGACAAAAATATCGTTGAACAATTTGTCGCCTGTGTACACATAGCCTATTGCAGAAATTTGATCTGAACAATTGTAACATTGTGAAATTGCTTTGCAGAACGAAAAGTTACATTTCTTCGCATCAAAATTTCTGCATATTTAAAGGACAAAATTATTTTTTTAAATTATTAATTATCGTAAAACACTGTTCTCTTAAACTGGCTGAGCATATTGGGAATTAAATCAATGGCTTTTCCAAAACAAGCTATGAAATGTTTCATACAAAACAATTTTTATCTCGAAAAGGAAGCAAAAATGAGCAAAATTGTATTTGTTTGAAATACCTCAAAGAATAACCCCCTGAAATTAATCACATTATGAACGGTTCATTCTGTATATTTTCCTTCTGCAAGATTTGGGTGTGTCTTGTTTGTCCTGCGTTGTCTTAAAAAGTGGCCTTTAATAATTCTGACAACGTGATCCAGGGAATTACATTTTTATGAATATCTAATGTTGATTCATGATCGAAAGACTCAATTTATAAGGTGATAAATTACCGATATGTTATTGACACCTAATCATTGGATTTTTCTAAATGATCTCAGCATAATAATTGACACCCATTTCGAATTTGTACTTGTGCGAGTTTGCGGAGTACGGAGTGATATATTTTACGAGAATTGAAGACGGAATAGTGGTGGACCTGAACACAGAATTTTGTCACTATCCATCCTTGTTCATGAGCAAAACTGTCTGTTATGCCGTTCTGGCCGGGAAATTAGCGCACTTTTAATCTAGATTTCAACTGTGAAAAGTTAATATGCGGTTTATATTCGCCACCTTGGTTTTTACGACATTTCATCATATTGTATGCTGTTTAAAAATTATGAAATGGATAGTGCCAGTCAGCAGTGACAACGTTAAAGATAGTGACTAGGGCAATGAAAATGGTGCATAGCAACACTGCGCCGGTAAACCAGTATACTTTTATGTTAAGCAAAAAATTTACTTTCACTACTGAAGTTAAATGATTGGTACTGTGCCTAACAAGAAAAGAATATGTTGAAGGCAAATCCTATGGTAGGCATATTGTGTTCCAAACATTAGATAGCTGTAGGCCTATAGAATAAAATTGCTGTCGATAATTTTTATTCTCTCAATTTATCTGAATGTTGTCTTTTTCCTCTTTTCTCTCTCGAATTTTAAGAGTGCGGCTTATATCCGGGTTCGATTTATTTTGGGGCCAATACGGTACTTACGATTAATTTATATCAAATGAAATATATGAAATACACTAAGAACACTAACAATATAGAAGATCTAAATGTTAACGGAACACGAAACATATCTTCTCTTTTAACTACCTCCTTTAGTTCTAAAGTAAATAATAATACAATAGAAGATGACATGAAACAGAGAATAGTCGTAGGAAACAAAGCATATTATGTGAACCTTTCATTGTTCTAGAGAAAATTATCTAAACCAGCCAAGACGAATTTTTATTCTGAATCCATCTTGAATCTTGTGTACACTACTTTTAACACTTAAATACAAATGATTGATAAAATGGCAAACTTACTAGTGTTAATTATATAAGCACGTGTGGATTACAGCTGTTTCGGTGTATACTGTACACCATCATCAGAGCCTATTAGATCCTGGCGTCATCTAGATATCGCTGTCTGTTGTAGTGGTATGTTTGCGCTATCACTATTTGACTCCACTTTTCAACACGAATTTCAGAACACACTTACTATTTGACTCCACTTTTCAACACGCAAACACACCCCTAACTTAAAGGAGTTATGCATAATAACAAACTAATAAATTTTGTTGAATCTCAAAGAATATGGTGTTTCCAGCGTGTTGGTAGAATGCTGGATGATAGGTCGGGGGAAATTTCCCATTTTTGGAGAAATTCAATTATCGATTTTAAAGGAAAATGGAAATGTTTATCATTTTGTCTGTATTTCGTGGAAATTTATAAATATTAGTTTAGAAGAAAGCAAACGTTAATAATATTAACTAGACATCTGTAAAAAAATAATTAAATTCAACAATAATTACCTTAATTATGTAAAAATGTTATTCAATCAAGTGCATGAGAAGCTGTGACTTTTTTATATTACCAAAAACTAGGGCCTACTTTAAACTTGATTTTTTTTAAATATGAGTGTGAGGAACTATTAAACAAGTTGAATGATAGTGAATCTCGGCCAAAATGTGGAGATTTTTGTGCAACGGTGATGCCAGATTCTTTGGTTCTTACTCCCTGTTACAGATGGAGAAACATCCATCGTTAGAGACTACATATATTTTCAGTGAAGAGGTTGCCTTTGTACTGGATTCATTGTTACCAATTTTGGCTATGTTGATTATTATTCTGGACCAATAAAACGCAGAGAGGAAACTTGCGTTCTGGACGAGAATTTAAAATGTAGCAAAAGAGAAATTTTTCCAAAAGAAATTAAAAATTGGAATCAATTATTAACAAATAACTTGGAAGAGCCAAACTTAGATGGAGAGATGATGTGATTAAAGACCTCAAATAGCTTAAGATTAAAAATTTGATAACAAAAATCAGAATAGGAAGAGTTGAAGAAAAGCTGTTAAGGCCCAAAGCAAAAAGTTATAGCGCCAGAAGTTATTGTTTATATGGAGTAAATTTCTAACGGCTTAATTTACAAATCCACGAGGGCCACAATCAGGATATTTTCGTCTACAAATCCATCGCCTTCGAGCAGGACCGAATCCAGAGGCAAGAGCGATAACCAGTTAGCCACTGAATATAATAAGGAAACTTTGAGGTAAATTATTGATTTATTTATTACCTCCATGGGAAGATACGGAATTTTTTTGTAGTCCTTCGTACAGATATGAAACAAAAGCAGTTCCAGAAAAAGTAATAAAATATCCCCTGCGTGATGAGCGAGTTTGAAATCTATCTCACCTGTTCTGTACAGCGAGTTTCTTGTTTGTTTAAAGCCAGTCCGTACTAACACTCCGATGTGTTTTATTGCCTTGCTTGCAGTCTTTCTCTCACGGACACTTTGTCACAACCACAGCACGAGAGTGTGGGTGTAAAGCAGTGATTTAGACACCAATAACGTCACAGCTACCAGCAATACCGGTAATTTACGACTTTATGAAAATAAACACCGTGCGGCGGGAATGCGCATGAGTGGAGTGCTGTAGTATAGGTACTACCCAAGTACATCATTTTCCTACAATGAAACAGGGGGGAATAGTATGCACTCATAAATCCACTGTAATCAGATATTATGTTTAAACTTTGCCCAACCTTTTCTCTTCAGCAGTTGATTAATTTACACGGCAATGAACTACCAGTGGATTATAGGTTTCGATTTCTAATGTAATCCAAGGGCGTATTCAGGAGAAATGAAAGTGGAAAGGGCAAATTTTCCCTCTTAACTAAAATTTATCAATTAAAGAAATATAAGTTACGTAACTTCAATGTGTACATGAACATAATATCGTTGTTTTATCTTGTAATTTATTTTAGACTGACGTCCTCTTTGAGCGAAGTATTGTTTTCTTCTAGTTTTAAGATTTTGCAATTAATTTTGTGTATGATTTTAATGCATATATGTCATCATCATTGTCATGTTCTAGACTTTAGAATCTAGACTTCAACTCGCAAACTCCTCTAATTTCTTCTTTCATTACAGTCATTCTTCTCTCTTTTCAACTTTGTCTACTGCATGTGCTGAAATGATTGTTCGGAAATAATAGGATAGCATTACAATTTTTGTGGTTTATTATTATTATTATTATTATTATTATTATTATTATTATTATTATCATCATCATCATCATTGTTGTGGTTACTATTAGAGCTGTCGTTCGACTAAAAACTTTGGTCGGTTAATCGAATGCCATTAGTCGATTAATCGGTCGGTTAATCGATTTTAAATTTTTTATGATATAATATGATATTTATTTGTCAGCAAACATTACAATTCACAGTTATGATGGACCATCACATTTCTGCTTTTCGTTACATCATCCCTTTAATAGACTACATATCACTCTTTTCTATTATAATATTCATTTGCCAAGTATTTCTTGATTACTTCCTATTCTTCTGTTTTAACTGAATTGCTACATATCCTTCCCTATCTAGCCTCTTCTATTCTCTCTCATACCTACACTGTTTCCCTCCAATTTCTCGCTTTGATATTAAATACTGCATAGGCCTATTCCTTTTCTTAATAATTCATATTTTTTCATTCATTTTCTTCTCTATTCTCAAATCTACCTAAGTTACTCTTAATTATTCTTTTCCAGCTATTTTCTCCTGAATTAATTGTTTACATTCCCCTATCTCTATTTATTTACGTATTTATCTTTTTCTCTTCACTTCGTTCCTAAATTTTCTATTTTTATTAGCTCTTTCCATATATTTATTCCTATAATACTCCCTACCCACAACGTTGAAAAACATGAAATATTTAATTGACTTTTTGAAAAAAACTTAATTACACTTCCAATTTCTCTCTCTTCCACTTCACATTTGTTCAGATGTTTCTTCACTTTCATTTTCTTTTATTCATTGCTTGTATGTATATCTTACTACACTCTTACACTATCTTCTTACACTTCACACTTCCTTCTCTAAGCCTATTCTCTCACTTTTGCCAACCATAACTTTCTTGCACTCACTTTTTAGCACTCTTCTTCCTCGCTAATTCCATCCTCCTCACTATTCTGTCCTCCACTTCGCCATTTAATATCCTCTCAAAAGCCCTATCTATTCTGTACTCATAGTCACTAATATCTGGTAGTCGCTTCATTCCTTCGCTCGTTCTTATCATGTCTTCTCTTGCATTTCCTCCATTTGTCTTGTCTATACTCCTAACCTCAGACACTTTCAGCTGTTTACTTAATCCTTCGTCCGCAATATTTTGTATCTGCCTCACGTTTCGTTTTCCTCCTTGGTTTATTCTGGTCAGCTGTTTCGTACTCGAAGTCGGCGTCAGGTACCAACATTGTACAGTACATCTCTCGTTACATTGACATTGGAGTTTTGTGTCGTCTGAATTTTTTATTTCTTCCTAGCGTACTGCCTTGACGTACGCATATTTCCACGTTCATTGAATTTCCTCTTGACTGCACTTTGATTCATCTGACTTTGCTCGATTTCGGTCCAAAACTCTGGTTTGTCACAATTCTTTTCATAGTATTCGAGATCGTAAACTTTATCATTAATTTTCAATTTGTCCTTAATCATCATCGCAAAATGCCCTTTGCTTCTCGCTGTTTTCAGATATGGTAACAATAGTTTTATTCTTCTTCTTGCTTCGTAACTAAGATCATTTACAAAACGCAATTTTGTTCCCATCGCATTTTATACTCTGTTCATAAGCATTTCTTTCGTCCTTAAATCGATTTTAAATTATGCTTGTAAGTTTGAATCAAAACATTCAATATCATTTTACAATAATTCCATAATAGACCTATGCTATGAAGAATGCATTTTACAAATATTTTAATCCATGTTGAATTTTTGATACACTACTTTTAATACTTGAATATAAATAACTGAACCCAAATACAACTCAAAAACCAAAAACTCAATACACTAGAACAATATGAAATATACAGACACACTAAAACACACCCTAATCAAATACTCAACACACAGATCAATTTCAGAACACACACATTATTTGACACAACTCTTCATCACACGAACGCACCCACACAACAGGCAGCGAAATTGAGATGACGCCGAGACATAGAAGGCTCTGAGGATGGCGTCAAGTAGCACCGAAACAGCTGTAAGCCGCACATGCTTACATAATTAACACAAGTAAGATCGCCATTTAATCAATTATAAATATTTTAAATTTTATTTACGCACATAGCAACTAATTATTAAGAAGCAATTGACACTGATGATGTATACAAGAAGTTTGAAAAAAAAAGTTTCCAGTTTCCACTTATTTCCAGTAATATCCCTTTGTTAATCACACGATACAGGCTTCACTATTAGGTGCTCTAACGTTAATTGAAGAGATGAACTGAAAGTAGCAACGTTCATAGACATACTGTAGGTCTACCATGGAAGGATGAACATGTTTAAAATAATACTGTAACTACTTGTGCTTCCACTATAACTGCACGATTTTCTCGCATTTTTTGTAAAGGTGTTTTACTGTCCATCATTTTTCCACAATCGTTTAAAACTGAAATTTTCATCAAGTTTTAAACGTAACGGTTCATGGAGCTCTAGATCATTGGTCTGCAAAGATTACGTCATATAAAATTCAGCCCATACTATACAGAAGAGGGTAAAGTAAAAGGGGGAGGATACCCAAACTATTTAATGTTGAATGGACAAGTGATGGCTAAGAGGAGGAAGATCGTGCCTTTCCACCAGGATTTAAGCCACAGTCGCATTTTGCTACTCGACTTCTAAAAATGCAACAAACTTTGAATGGAAATGTGCAAAATGCGACAATCACATTGGACTTCAGAAACGAAGACGGTAACGGAGAAAATGAAATCAAAGATGTGTTTGAACTAATCTAAATTTAAATGAAATGATAATAGCATGAGCAATGTTCAAAAAGGTATTGAGCAATAGATGTTCAGGAATTCATTTCAAAGAGTTGGTGCAATTCATGTAAGTGAAGTGAACAACTTCTTCTAATTGATTTATATAATTCCATCGCATACTGTAAATTTTGAGAGAGGATTTAGTTGCATGAATCTTATAAAAACTGGAATTAGAAACCGTCTTTCAGCAAAAAGAGTTAGCACTCTACTAGGTTCAGAACCATAGTGGGCCAAGCGCCATTTACTAAACCCGTAGAAAACAAGGGTTAAAATGAAGTTATCACCATAATTCAATGGAAATATATAGCAAGTAATATAAAGTATACACATTCAAACTAAATGATATGTCAATCTTCATTAAACTATGGTATTCACTTAACTTTAACCCTTGCTTTCTCCGTTTTTAATAAATGGCGCTTGGTCCACTATGGCTCTGAACCCTTCAAATCTTGAAGGGTCTACTAGTAAAGAATTTCAATATTTAGAGTGCCCATAAAATGACGTATTTTAATTTGATGTAAATTCAGCAGTAATTGATTCTAAAGATACCTACATCTGATACTTTACTTACGTAAGTATATCTAGAGTGTCATAAGATGGACTGAAAGTAATAAAACTCTAAGAAAGAAATTACACACCTTTTTGTTTCTGCATACTTTATTAATTTTATCTTTCTGCACAATTATTTATAACACTGCACAAGCATTTCGCAATAACTTGCACAAATATAATTTTTCTTCTGCATTTTTGCGACAATTATTTATTTCCTAGCTTAAATCCTGCCTTCCACCCTACTTGTGTATTAAGGGGTTGAGTCGCGAGTCAATAAATGCCGACCACTGCTCTAGACTATCAGTTCACTTTAAAAGATTTTGCGTGATTGCTCGTTATTCAGAGGTCAGTATATTCAGTGTTGTGCATTTGTGAAATTTAGTTACTGCAATTATAAATCACATCTGTTTCACAAAGAATAAAAAATTACAAGCAAAACTGGATATAACATATACTGTACTTGCCATGGAAGAAAATAGAATCCATGTACATTTTCAATTACAGACCCAGAGTGAAAATATAAATAGAAATATCATTAAATCATGCAAGCAACGATTTACTATTCTGTATTCCGAATAGGGCTGCCTGGTCTGGAATCATGATTACTTATTATAATGATTAAAAATCAGGAAGAAAATAGTTTGATCTGATTTGTACTAAACTGTCACTGCATGGTTTCCACTAAAGACCCATTTTTTTAATAAAATTATTAGGCCTATATTTGATGTGTCATTCATGTATGTATTTGGAGGATTTGGTGAAGAACTGTTTTCAGAACATGAGAGGGGTGAAAGTAGGAGGAAGAATAATAAAGTGCATAAAGTTTGCTGATGATATGGCGTTGTTAGGAGTAGAGGAGACGATACTAAGAAATATGCTACTGGAGTTAAATGACAGCTGTGAGCAGAATGGGATGAAGATAAATGCAAATAAGACGAAGACCATAGTTATAGGAAGAAAAACAATGAAGGTAAACTTGCCAATTGAAAATGAGACAGCAGAGCAAGTGGACAGTTTCAAATACTTGGAATATGCTATAAGCAGTAACATGAGCTGAAGCCAGGAAGTAAAAAGGAGGATAACAATGGCAAAGGAAGCTTTTAATTGAAAAAGGAGCATCTTCTACGGACCTCTGGAAAAAGAACTAAGGAAGAGACTAGTGAAGTGCTTTGTGTGGAGTGCGGCATTGTATGGGGCAGAAACGTGGACATTATGACGAAGTGAAGAGAAGCGAATAGAAGCGTTTGAGATCTGGATAAAGAGAAGAATGGAGCGTGTGAAGTGGACAGGCAGAATAAGAAAAGAAGCTGTATTAGAAAGAGTGTATGAAGAATGAATGATGCTGCAACTGATCAGGAAGAGGAAAAGGAATTGGTTAGATCACTGGCTGAGAAGAAACAGCTTACTGAAGGATGCATTGGAAGGAATGTTGAACGGAAGAAGAGTTCGGGCAGAAGAAGATATCAAGTGATAGATGATATTAAGATATAGATCATATGCGGAGACTAAGAGGAAGGTAGTAAATAGGAAGGATTGGAGAATGCTGGATTTGCAGAACTTGTATGTATGTATGTATGTATGTATGTATGTATGTATGTATGTATTTACTGTATGTATGCATGTATGTATGTATGTATGTATGTATGTATGTATGTATGTATGTATGTATGTATGTATGTATGTATGTATGTATGTATGTATGGGCTATTCCATATGAAATCGGACAACGAAATACCATGACATGTCAGAATTGTCTGAAAATTCGTACAGACGTTTAGTATATGGAAACTAGTAAATGTACAAATTTTGGCTTTCCTTAGCCCAGTAGTTTTCAGATAAAATTCTTTAAAATTTAGCGTATTTTATATTTTCTTCTTACTTTAAACACATACTACTACGCCTGGCTTTGAAATAAAAAATTAAGCTATAGCTAATTTTGTAGTGCACATTTAAGTGTATCAATGGGGTGTAACACATATATTTTATTGTTTGTGGAAATCATGGATATACTGTTTTTTGTGATTTATAACTTGTTACCACCAAAAAAGTATGGATATAAAATATTATAATATTAGTTATTGTTGAGACAAAAATCATACAATTTTTTTTGAAAAGCTATTTTAAATGAAAAGCCTTAAAATAAATATTTCAAATCTCGCTATAAAAATACGCGCTCCCTGCAGCGTCATGCGGCGATGTGAGAGCAGCCAGAATATTCTTATCAGCTGGCCTTGAAGCAGCTGGTGTGTAGTCACAACACAAGGGATAAGACGAATACGTGACCCACCAGCCAGTCTTCTGCGTATATTATTACAGGGTGACAGTATATATTCAGTTCCATTGTTTGAAAGTTTACTTTTATTGTGTTGCAGAAAATTCAACAAAAACTACTCTATTAAGGTAAAATGATGATTACGTATTGCCTTAAAAGCAAGAATTATAGCTATCAATCATGCTATTACAGAATCGCTTCACAAAAATACATGTGCACATTATCGGTACTGAAAAGTCAAATCCTTTTTTATAGGGTGCCCAAAATGGAAAATCGTTTTAGGACAGATCGCTACTTCAGCCCCTTCCAACGATTACATAGAAAAAGGACCACAGAAAAGTTGAAGGTAGTGCCAAATTGGATATTGGAAAAGTTTAACGTTCCCATTAACTTAAATAACTCTGTGAGAATGTGTAAAACTTGTTCCTGCAATTATACAAGACAATAATAATAATAATAATAATAATAATAATAATAATAATAATAATAATAATAATAATAATAATAATAATAATAACAATAATAACAATAATAATAATAATAATAATAATAATAATAATGGCTTTATTTAACCTAGCAGATTTAAGGCCGTAAGGCCTTCTCTTACACTCAACCAGGAGTAAGACTTGCTTACACAGTTGAACATAAAACTGGATCGGAATTAAGTAGTTACATACTGATACAATTTAGGTACATAATGAGACCATCCCCTACGGATATTACCGGTACTTCTAAATATTGTGCTGAACAAATTACAAATCCCATTCTGATACCTATCACAGTGATAAAACTAATGTAGGAGGAAGCGCAGGTAACCCAAGTGTTACAGAGGAAAGAACAGGAGAGGAACTTATTGAAGTGGATAGTGCTGATAATACAAGTGACGGTACTACTACTACTACTACTACTACTACTGACTTTCAGAAAGAAATTGCGATTCCAAAATTAAATCAATCGCTCGCTTCTATTGAGGAAAGTCCACTGAAACAAGAACATCGCATGCCTTCATACCTGTCTCCACATCAAAGCTGGAAATGAAACTTTTCTCCCATGCTGCCAATAGTGTTGAAGTAACCATCAGTAAACAGTAACAGGTTAGTGTAGGATTATGTAATTATTTTAGTATTCAGAGAAATACATCTTTCATTTCGAGTTGTTTTCAAATGCGTGAACTACTCGCATGACGCAACTTACGAGCTGCTAGCGTTGGCCAACTACGCGCACGCTCAGCTGGCTGTGGGATGCAGCCGCGCGGCGAAGAAATCCACGATGAGAATTCTTTCTTTATTTTTTTTTCACCCTTACCCAAAGAAAATTTTGGATCTGTAAACTGTGTTTCATTCTATATTAAGTCGCCCATATTGTCGTATTTTTATGTTTGAGCTATTTTTTAAAGAAAAAAAGTAAAATAAATAAATCTGCCTAGTCAAGTGAATAAGAATTTAAAAAAAAATCCCTTCAAAGTCATTATATTATTCTCTGAGTGTGCTTTAAAAAGAGATGTCGTTGAAAATTCTACCACTAAATGTCTCTGAGCAATGTTCTTCCAAAGCTAAGAAGTTTACGAAAGTACGATAAATTTGACGCTCTATAAAATGAAATGTAATACTAGTTGGGGATATTTTAATTCACCATTAGGCTTGTCCAGTGAAGGCCTTTCAATGACAGAAGCACCGTTTTTTTTTTTTAATGCGAGGTCAGATTTTGTGAAATTTTGTCCGATTTCACATGGAACAGCCCGTATGTATGTATGTATGTATGTATGTATGTATGTATGTATGTATGTATGTATGTACAAATTAAAAATAAAATCAAATAAAATCTATACTATTGTTAATACTTTTTAAAAACTAGTCTAGAAGAATACTATTTAACAAATTAACCTATGTATGTATGTATGTATGTATGTATGTATGTATGTATGTATGTATGTATGTATGTATGTATGTATGTATGTATGTATGTATGTATGTATGTATTTTTTAAAATCCTTCTTTACAAGCATGTTCCATTACAAAAATGCAATACTACATGCTAATAGACTACACATTACAATATTGCTAACTCTTCCGAATACAATGTATACACATTATTGCTAGCCTATTCTACTTTTCCTAAATTTACTATTACAACATGTTAATATCTATGCTGCTGTTGAATCTTTTAAATACTTTGTACAACACTATTTTAGTACCTATTCCATTTTTATATTTACAGATAAAAAAAATCAAATCTATTGCTAATCATTTTAAAAACTATGTTTAGAAATATACTATTTAACAAATTAACCTACTTTCCCTAAAATTTACTATTTACAACGTGTTAACATCTATGCTACTGTTGAATCTTTCAAATACATTATACAACATTATTTTAGAGCCTATTCTGTTTTTCTGTTTACAAATTAAAAAAAATCTATACTATTGCTAATACTTTTAAAAACTACCTATGTTTAGAAGAATGCTATTTAACAAATTAACCTATTTTCCTTAAATTTACTATTTACATACATTGTACAACACTATTTTAGAGCCTGTTCTGTTTTTCTATTTACAAATTAAAAAAAAAACAATGAATACTATTGTTAATCCTTTTACAATCTATGTTTAGAAGTATACTATTCAACAAATTAACCTATTTTCCTTAAATTTACTATTTACAACTTATCAACATTGTTGGATCTTTTAAATACATTATAAAACACTATTTTGGAGCCTATTCTGTTTTTCTGTTTACAAATTAAAAATAAAATAAAACAAAATAAAATCTATACTATTGTTAATACTTTTTAAAAACGAGTCTAGAAGAATACTATTTAACAAATTAACCTATTTTCCTCGAATTTACTATTTACAATATGTCAAAATTAATAGTTTTTGTGAACTTTATGAATGGTTTTGTATATTTATTCACTAAGTCACAATTGCTCATCGGCCAGTGGCCGCCGACGTTAATCACACTTTTCTTGAGGCTTAGTCTTTGTTTATTTAGTAACTCACATTCCCAGAGCAGGTGATCCACAGTTTGTGGATTCCGTTTACAAGGGCATATTGGATCGTCCATTATCTTACAGCGATGGAAATACGATCTTAGATTCCCATGACCTGTTAGGATAGTAGCTAAGTTTGTACACATATGTCGTTTCTTAAACAATCTATCCTGTACACTAGGGATGAACGATCTTCTTAATTCACCCTTATGTCTGTATGTATGTATGTATGTATGTATGTATGTATGTATGTTTTATTTTAATAGGTTATTTTATGACGCTTTATCAACATCTTAGGTTATTTAGCGTCTGAATGAGATGAAGGTGATAATGCCTGTGAAATGAGTCCGGGGTCCAGCACCGAAAGTTATCCAGCATTTGCTCATATTGGGTTGAGGGAAAACCCCGGAAAAAACCTCAACCAGGTAAATTGCCCCGGCCGGGAATCGAACCCGGGCCACCTGCTTTTGCGGCTAGACGCGCTAGCCTTTACTCCACAGAGTGGACCTGTTCAGACCGATTATTTAGTTCTGACAGCTCAGCGTCGCGAAAGAGGGGAAGTAATAGGAGGCGTGGGGAGAGTTCCGGAGTAGAGATAAGGGTGAGCGGTCGGTAAAGGAATGCAGTACAGCTTAATTGTACTGGAAACATACCGCTCTACCGCACGCATGACACCCGATCGCTCCGACGGCAACCGAGTGAATAACCCAAACACCCCTTGGCGTAACTAAATGAACTCGCCTGACCAAGGCCCACATTGTCGGCGACTGTCAGGACTAAATAATCGTACTGTATGTATGTATGTATGTATGTATGTATGTATGTATGTATGTATGTATGTATCTATGACGGGAGATACAAAGTCCAAAATCAGTTTTTGTTCGGTACTAGAGACATTGTCGAACAACGTTTATTTTTTTTGAAAATAACTTACCGAAATCTATTTTTTGCAGCATCACAATATTTTATTTTTCTATTCGTTTAATGGGGATGCTTCCATATCGTAATCCTGTTGTCTATGAATAAGTTTGACAGGTAAAAGAGTCACAACATTATTAATAATTAATCAAGTAATACGAACACGAGGGCTGAACGTGTTTACCACGGAGATTCCATAGATATACACTGACGCCATGGACAAATTTAATGAATATGGTACTTACGTAGCCTATATTATATTCCAGTATTTTTTTTATTTCGATAAATTAACATTGTGATGTAGGAACGATACAGAAGGTGCTGACTTTTTGTTTTAGTCGCTTTGTTTCATGAAATATTTCAGTGTGAAGTGGCATTTGGGCCGTTTAAGGCTGCGCGCTATCTGTGCGTCCAACAGGATGCTGGCGGCCATATTTCCGCCTGACATCAGTCTGTCACGTGCACGTGTTTAGTGATATAGATAGGCCTACGGTACAAGCACTAAACTCTCTGAATGTATTTTAAACATGAACAGGAAGTAAAGCCTTTCGCAGTCGCAACTCTGAATTGATTTCCATATGATTAGCCCCCCCCCCCTTCCCCCTCATTTTCCTTCCCACCTCTCTTTCAAGAAGGGGGATAAACCCTTCAAGTACGCATTGTTAACTGTCCTGTTTCCTGTCCTTACAGGATCCTTCGTCAATGCATCAGTGGTTAAGCAGGTACTTGTGGAATGAACATTATTATACATACGCAACAACTGTCTTTTTTTCACTCATCAGTTGGAGGAAAGAAAAGTGATACGGAATCAAAATAATAACTTTCGATTCTGGCATAGTTTTAGGTTGCGTGAAGTTGGGATCTTAGGTTCGAAATCCATAAAGCAGTAGTTCTCAAACTTATTAGCGCTGTGGACTCCTTTTCCATAGATAATTATATTTTCACGGATTCCTTCAAAGTTGTCAATGGGATTACGGGTAGGTTAGATTTTGAGGTTAATATTAATTATGAGTACTGATATTTTTTATATTTCCCTACATTGAATTAATATTGACTGCATATTTGAATTGAACGAAACGTAAATAATATTATATTGTCCTGAAAAAATAGGGCTTCATCGATGTTACAGCCAGGGTTGGGACTTCACGCGTAAAAAACGTTTTTACATTACAGTAAAATACGCGTAAATAATGCGTAATTAACGTTTTTTTAGTTGGTTATTTAACGACGCTGTACCAACTACGAGTTATTTAGCGTCGATGAGATTGGTGATAGCGAGATGGTATTTGGCGAGATGAGGCCGAGGATTCGCCATAGATTACCTCGCATTCACCTTGCGGTTGGGGAAAACCTCGGAAAAAACCCAACCAGGTAATCAGCCCAACCGGGGATCGAACCCGTGCCCGAGCGCAACATCAGGCCGGCAGGCAAGCGCCTTAACCGACTGAGCCACGCCGGTGGCTGTAATTAACGTAATAAATGTAAAATACGTAAAGAAAACTCCAAAAGCTTTTATTTCTAGTCTTTCCTTGTTCAGTTTGTGATGAAAATTTATCGTTTGAACTGCCAAAAAACCTAGAATATAACTCGAGGCTACCAATTAATGTTAAAAAATGGAGATCTTAAGAAGATTTTTGCAATTCATACCGGATGAATTGAAAGATTTCTGGACAGAAATGTAACATGGCCTACGACCAACAAAGATAGTAATGCCAGTGGAAGCGAAGATTGAAAAGAATACGTTTATTAATGTTCTGACATACAAAAAGTCTATTCTGCCATGCTTCCCAACTCGTTGATGATTAGTCATTAAAGATGTACGTACGTGAACGCCCACAAATATTATCAGAAAAATGCAGGCTCTGAATTTCTAAAATTTTATAAGGAAATGAACTCACAATTGGACAAAAATAACAAGGTACCACAACAAGACTTATTAGAACTTAATATCTGATAAAAGTATAAAAAAGATTACAAATAATATTTTTTTAGAATTCACTTTTTACTTTAAATTAAATTTTCCAAAATTTGAAAATTTTACACATATTATTTCATAACTCCACAACGATTAGAGATAAAATTCTGAAATGTTGTACACTGATTTAACATGCATTTATGCACAAGGTAGACTACAATAATGCTAATTTCTTTGAAAATAGAAAAATTAGGTCACAAAACATTATGTAAATTTGAATATATTTTATATAGGACAAATAAAAATTATTTGCATTGAAATAAACAACTCTACATGCCTCAGAGTAGTTTACTTTTCAGAAATAAGTGTTTATTACATGCAGGAAAAATATTAAAGATGTTATGGTTACCAAATGATGTAACTGCAGATTTTTTTCATACTTGATAAAACTGGTTTGAAAAATATTAGCAACCTTTTTTATACTTCTAACAGATATTTAAGTTCTAATAAGTCTTGTTGTGGTACCTTGGTCCAACTGTAAGTTCATTTTCTTATAAAATTTTAGAAATTTAGAACCCGCATTTTCTGATAATATTTGTGGTCGTTCACGTACATATACCCTTAACCATATAAAATTTGAAAAAATATTACATTTAATGAGTTATTGTGTTTAAATCATAATCTTTATCTTAAACTGTTGTACTATAAAAGGACCTTTGTTACTAGAATCGGTTATTTTCAAAACTCTACAAGTGGAAAAAACAAAACTTTCGGGAAATCAATAAAAATTGTTTAGTTTAATTAATTTTATTTTAATCGTCAAAATGTATTTAACAAGTTATATTGGTTGCTAAATGTTAGGTTTATTCATTATTAGTTGTGTTTTATAACGTATAATATAAAGTCCCCCAAAAATTAATTAGTTAGGATGTTACGAGGTTTTTCCAACAAATAAACTGAAAGTAAGCAGGGCATTGTTATTTTTCTAAGTATTGGAGTGAATGGAAATATGAACAAATATTATAATAGGGTCTATATGTAAAAACTACAGTATAAAATCACAAAAAATATTTTTTTTTTTCTGCTGCAACAGACATTTTTCTTATCAGGACTTAAAAGGAATGAAATAGTAGATGTTTAGATTGTCAAAATCAATAAATGTTAGTTTATTACTCCGTGTATAAACCAGTTTTCTTCATTATATATTTTACATGTAAATTACACGTAAATACGTACGTACAGGTATTTTACTTGCCCAACCCTGGTTACAGCAAAGTTTATATTAAAAATAGTTAGCAAAACAATACTCTACTTTCAATATTTTCTTTGTATAATATTCTTGTAATGAAAAATAAATCAAGTTTATTTTTAGAAGTTTCACTATTTCAGTGAGAATGATGGAACTGTTTTCTTATGCTTAAAATGTCGTATTTAAGATCAGTGTTGGTTATCTTTAATCTCAAGTCTGTCGTCGCATTTACTCGGTTTCTTTTAACAGTTTTGATACACGAAAGAATATAAAACGCCTGCTCACACAATTAAACGTCATTACTCGTAAATGTCTCAAGGTTCGTTCTGAGAGTTCTTTATTTTATTCATGAACTTTCAGCTAAAAATCAAAAGTTTTTCCAAGCAGTGTCACACAATAACTCAACAAGAAAATCTTCCTCCATTTCTACGAGATTGTAAGTCTCCACGCTGATAAAGGGACTTTGAATGCACATATTGTATTAGAAATTAGAAACAGGAAAATAGTCTCTGAATTCATCTTCATCTATCTTATGATGATGTTTAAGTCAATGGTGAACTATAGACAAATCTTATAAAATGTCGAACGAATTTGTAAGTTGTATTAACAACGACCAATGCCCTTCTTATAGTCTGACACTGTGTAATAACTAGAGCATTCATTTTTAGTCCCAACACGACAGACCGCGAATGTTAAGTTAGCTGTACGGAGTATGGATGACGTCACTTGACCTTGCGTACGTACAGATCACATACAAAATAGTTGCGGAGTTGTAAGACAGACCGTCCATGTAGAGCACACAGCGAACGTATCTTGTCAATTATCTTTAGTTGTACAAGATGAGTCCATTTACAATACCGAAAGCAAAACGTTCTTTACAGGATCGTTTAAATAAGATTGTGGAGGACTTTGGAAATGAACATATAAAGTCACATGCCGACTCTTTATGTGTTCTGTGTAAGACATCAATAAGGGGAAGTAAAAGTAAGTACTTGAAACAACATTGTAATTCGAAGAAACATATTTACCACGTAAATTTGTTGACCAGGGCAGGCAATGAACAATCGTCCACCTCTACTGACAATCAGGTTAAGGACTGGGAATTTTACAGAGATTTATGTGAAATGATGGTTAAATGTAATATACCATTTCACAAGCTCGAAAATAGTTATTTTAAGGACTTTCTGGAAAAATATACACAACGAAAACTATCACGACCTGCAACACTTAGCGAACGATATTTATGTTATGTTATGATTCAGTGCTTCGGGATATCAGAGCATTAGTAGGAAAGAACAAGATCTTTTTTTTTCAGTCGACGAGACTACAGACGATGCCGGACGTTATGTTGCTAATGTTGTTGTCGGTACTCTGCCACTCAACAACTCAGGAGAAACATTCTTGTTAACTACGGAAGTAGTAGATAAAGTTAATAATTCAACAATTAGCAGTGTGTTCGAAAAAAGTGTGAATCTTTTTTGGTTACAAAGCATTGTAAGAGAAAATGTACTGTTGTTGGTGACGGATGCTGCACCGTACATGACTAAGGCTGGTATTCATAGTCGACACTTTCGATTAAAGTGTCCTTTGGAAGACGCAAAGTATCACTTTTCCGTTGCACAGTCGACACTTTGGTGCAAAGGAACACTTTGGATGAAAGTGTACTTCCGACCACACTTTGAGCCGAAAGTGGCACTTTGTATAAAAATGGCGGACGTCTTGGAAGTTGTCGATTATTAGAACGTGCGGAAGAGATGGCACAATTAGTGGACAATGTACAAATTAGAGATAGGCCTAAAGACAATCCCGTGGAATTTTATAATGATATAGAATTAAAAAAAACGGTTCCGATTTAATAAAGAAACTTATTGAGATTGCTTATATTTTCGATGACTGGTTGACAAAAACGAATAATAGACGTTTGCCAGTGCCTCTAATAATACAGTTAGTTATTGACTGCATTAAAATTCTATGCTACAGATATGTACCATACATTAATATATATAATATTATAGTTCAGGTATTTCTGCAGTAACATTCGTATATTTATAACCTCAATTCGATGAAGTGATATGTAGGTAGATATGCCTATATAACCTATTTTTTATTACTGAAACGAATTTTTTAACTTAAATAATATTAAACTAACTTCAATCTAAATTAGCATTGAGAGACCTCACGTGCCTGCCTTCTAAGCAGATTCCATAATTATATTGAGTTTAAAATGATTTTGATTTTTGTTGACTACCTGTATTTTGAGATAAGATTTATCATGATGTTGATATAATCATTACTGTTTTGATACCGGTAATATATATTTTCACTCCAGTAAGCAATACATCTGTCTCTAGTTCATGTGCAGTCATAACCTCACCATGAAAAGAGATCTCATACTATTAGGCCTATTTTGTTTTGCATTGTAGAAACATTTGGCATTCAAAATATTCCTGAACAGTAGGCAATAATGGAAACGAGAGAGAGAAAGTAGTAGTAGTAGCAGCAGTAGTAGCAGTAGTAGTAGTAGTAGTAGTAGTAGTAGTAGTAGTAGTAGTAGTAGTAGTAGTAGTAGTAGTAGTAGTAGTGCCCTCCCAAGCCAAAAGGCCGTATCTCAAAAGTTGAATATTTTTCAGTATTGAGGATTTAGTGAATGATCAAAGCGCGCCTACTTTTAAAGTTAATTTATTGGAATTTTCAGCGTATTCATTATTAAAATATATTCAAAATATATAGAATACAATTTTTAGGCTAATTAGCTTACATTTTTGTGGACAATTTGAGATACGCCTAATTTGCTTAGTATTAATATTAATTGTTGAAGATACTGATATGCTTATCAAATTAGGCGTCTCATATTGTACATAAAAAACCAGTAAGTGAAATTAACTCTGTTTTATTTTATTAATTATTTTTATTATTTTAATAAATTACAACACATACTGCATAGCAGTATTGTAAGAAATACTGCAATCTAAAACAAATATTATCTAGAAAATTAGTGAAGAGACAGCAATTTATTTATCAATCATTCTGTTAATACTCTATATTAATGATACAAAGGTACAACATAGAAGTTGAAAATAAATGTTTGGTTATTTTTACTAAGGTATACAGTTCACAAAACACTTCTACATAAATTACTGAGGTAAATAAATTAACTAAAAAAAATAACAAAACAATGAAAAGTTAGTTAATAACAAGTAATTGATACTTGAACATAATACAATTTTAGTCATCATTTACTGGAAGATTCTCCCAAAATGTCAGTCTGTTTTTCATTATTCCACCCAAATTACGAATTATGGCACTCTTTTTTTAAGCAGGGAATCCAAGAGGTTTTCGTTGCTGCTCAGGACGTGGTAACTGTTCCTTCCTTCAGTTTATTTTTCCAGTCAGGAAATTTATGTTGAATGATGTACCATCAAAGTCATTTTTGTACTGCATACTGTATGATCCTCTGGAAACCGATATTTCAACCATATCATGCAGACAGGTTCTTGAATGAATCAGGTCCAATTTATATGGTGATGAGTAGTCAGACCAAATGAAAAAAATGCTGAAGCTCAACTGACAGTATCTCAGTTTGGTAAGATGCTAATTTTACTGCATCTACAAAGTCTGCAAAATCATATACTTTATATCCACGTCTTTTCACTGACTGTTCTACTTTGTGATGAAAAGATCAGAAGGCATAAACGAATGGCCTGGTTCAAAATATCTTATCAAAATTTCATTAGTACCTACTTCATTTGAATTAACAATGTAAATCAAAAATGAAAAGAATGTCCAATTTTTGTTCTGGACCGTGCAGTTGTCCAACCATAGAGTAATTTTTAACAATCTCTCTTGTACTTGAAAAGATTGTAGAAAGTGCTTACTATTTCTTCTTTGCTCCTTTTAAAGAGAGCCTCGTGCCGGACAGCTGCAAACGGCTTGCACATTCCCCCCCCCCCCCCAACAGGAACGAAGCTCTCATGTAGCCAGTCAAACACTTGTGAATATAGCTACCTTAAATGTGCCCAGTCTTGGCAACAAGATAACTTTTTGAAGTATCTTCTCTGTATTTGGCCCGAGATTTTGATGCTCTCTCCCCTATTTTCCACATTTTACAAGTTTAAAAATTACTGTCCAAATTTTCCTTTGTGTGCCTATCATTATGCACATTGAAGATTTCACAGTTTAGCAAAAAATATGTCCATTTCACTGACTACCATTCGGTACTTTTCATATGAACATTTGTAATTAACATTCTGAGTAATAAAATCATGGTGCATGGCAGTCAGAGTTATATCACTTGGTAAATAAAGACGATTAGGTAATGTACTAAAGTGATATAGTAGGATTAAATGAATTTATGTGTCTACGAATTATTTCATTGTACATTTTGTTGTCTCTAAAATATTTGTCCATATGAACTATCAGTCCAATAGGGATAAAAATATATATTATTTTACTTACGTGGTGATTATAATGGAGTTTCTAAAATAAGGTTGAGTAGACTCAATATTCTGCGTCTTGACTACATAACAACTAACAAGCAAATGAAAATTGTGACATGTTTTCAATAGTAATCTAGAAAAATTAATTGGAACACACCTTGTATATTAATTTTCATGATCAACAATGAATTAATTATAAGAACTATGTTTAAACTATGGGAAATAAGCATTCGGGTAGTGGTGATTACATTGCTGAGAACGGATTAAAACACGAAGGATTTGTTACTAATGCAGTTACGTCTAATTTGACTAGAATGGCAAATAGGAAATACTAAGCGAAAAGAACATATGTCTGAGAAACGGCCTTTTTGCTTAGAAAAATGAACTTCCGCCAAATTCGCTTAGGAATTCATATTAATTTTGAGATACGGCTTTCATTAAATCACATTTTAAAGGCACAATTTATTGAGAAACGGCCATTTCCTTTAGGAAATAGATATATTAGCATCTGAACTATCCAATTATTTCAAAAACTGATTTTCAGAAAATCCTTGAGATACGCCCTTTTGGCTTGGGAGGGCAGAGTAGTAGTAGTATTAGTAGTAGTAGTAGTAGTAGTAGTAGTAGTAGTAGTAATGTGTTTATCTCATTCTTTTTTTTACTTCTATTCACTATTCACGAAAAAGACAAAAATGAAAATAACGATATATCAATGAAGCAGATACGTATAAAACCTAATCTAACGATATAAATTTAATGATTATATATACACAAAACTTAACCTACTCAGTCCAACTTAACCTAACTATATAAATTAATAGAAGATATGTAGGGCCTACATTGTAGGCTACAAAAATCTAACCAAACTGTATAAATCAGTGGAACGGATGCATACAAAATCTAACTTAGCGACATAAATCAATGAAAAAGATATGTACAGAACCTAATCTAACAATATAAATTAATGGATCAGTTATGTACTGTACAAAACCTAACCTAATTTCACCAGCAGTATCACTAACTATTTAATAAAATGTTATATATCTGAACTGACTGAAATAATCTAAACTATCGGCAACAAAAACTAGAAACTGAAATAAAACAACTTTAAATATATATTTTCTTCCTCGCGCAATCAATAGGCTCCCAATTCAAATCACAAGCATTGTAATTTGTAGGTTATACGTCATTAATTTGTTATTGTTTGTTCACTTGTTTTGAAAGGCATTGTGGGACTTCTATTACCAACCAAATTGTAACTCTACACTTTGCTGGCGTAAAGTGACACTTTGTGAAGTGCACTTCTTCAATCGTCTATGAATACCACTAATATGAAAGAGCCACTTTCGTCAAAAGTGTCACTTTGCAAAGTGGTGATATAAAGTGTCGACTATGAATACCAGCCTAAAGCAGGAAACGATCTGAAGTTATCTTACCCTAATCCTCTTCATCTTACGTGCTTAGCACACGGGAGAAATTTTCCCTTATTTAGGCTTCTTTGCAAAGTTTAAAAATTTTATAACATCAGAAAATTATATTCGGCAGCGCTTTTACCTTAATCAGTATTAATATTATGACAAAGTACATGTGACAATGGAGTATTGTATGTCTCTTTATGGTGGTAATATGAAACCCTTTAAGTAGTTTAGAACATAACAAACATGTTACATTTTCTTCCTGTGCATAACAAAAGAATTTCTCTTCTCATTCTTCTACAAATATTCGTTTTGCTTCACTCTTTATGTTTAATCATTAATAGTTTGGAAACAGATACAGTATGCTGATCGCCAGTTACGTACGTACTCTGCCTGTCCCATGTGGAGTGATTGCGTGTGGAGGGATGCATTACTGAACTGCCCCTGCATAAGTTTGTAGCTAGATACACTGCCGCTTGAGTCCAGGAAAGTGATGATGATGATGATGATGATGATGATGATGATGAAGAAGAAGAAGAAGAAGATGATGATGTTAACTAAACGAAAATTACAGATTACAAATGTATGATTTGAGGCTTTCTCGGCGTTGGTTCGCTAATATGTTTTCGCGGGATATCAGCCGAGTTAAGATTTTGGAATGCTCCAAGCTTTCGACTGCTATCTCTGCAGCCATCTTCAGGGAAGTGATGTCCGAACAGAAAGTCGAAAGGTTATATAGATGTGGCTGTCTCAGGTGAAACGGGATTGGTTGGCGGATCGGCCAATCCGGGGCCGGGACTCTTCAACGTACCACCAGAAAATTGTTGAACTACTAGCAGACACGACCTACAAGAAACTGACACGTGATCCCACTAACAGGATCATAAGAAGAACCACCACGCTGCTGAAATCTTCCTCGCTGCCTGCCGAGGTTATAAAAGTTCTACTACCACACTCGGCCACACCACCTCGGATTTACGGGCTCCCCAAGATCCACAAACAAGGGCTACCATTACGACCCATTGTTAGCACCATCGGGTCGCCCACATACCACCTGGCCAAGCATCTAACCAACATGCTCCAACCCCTGATTGGAACGTGTGAACATCATGTGAAAAACTCTACAGAATTTGTTAGAATTCTGGAGAACATCACAGTGGTCCCATCAGATCTACTAGTGAGCTTCGATGTAATTTCACTCTTCACAAAGGTTCCGATAAAAGAGGCTCTTGTACTGGTAGCGGAACAATTCCCGGATGATATTCTACAACTCTTCAGACTGGCCTTGACTACTACTTACTTCACGTACAACAGTGAGTTCTACGAACAAACCGACGGCGTGGCAATGGGCTCCCCGCTGTCACCTGCTATTGCTAACTTTTACATGCAGCACTTCGAACACCAGGCCCTAGACTCAGCCACACACAAGCCGAGCCACTTCTTCCGCTACGTAGACGACACCTTCGTGGTCTGGCCGCACGGACAAGACAAGCTACAAGAGTTCCTACAACATCTCAACAGCATCCACGCGAATATCCAGTTCACCATGGAGGTGGAGTCAGAGGGCTCACTGCCGTTCCTGGATATCCACATACACAGGAAAGCAGATGGTACTCTCGGACATGGCGTGTATAGAAAGCCGACGCACACAGATCTGTACCTGAATGCACTCAGCCTCCACCACCCTTCGCAGAAGAAGTCCGTCCTGACTAGTCTACTACATCGCGCCATAGTCATTTCCGATATCAACAACTTGCCTGCAGAAATGGACCATCTTCGTAGAACACTACAGCAAAACAACTACAGCCGGAGAGACATCAGCAAAGCCCTCAAACAAGTTACCACGAGATGTAACACAATAGACTTAGACAGCAAGCAAGAACCGACAAAGAAAGCTTTCATTCCATTCTGCGGGAGCGTGTCACACAAAATAAGCAGAATCCTCCAGAAGGTTAATATCAAAACCATCCATAAACCACAGAGCAAAATCCGGAGTCATCTACGTCAAGTTAAAGACAGTCAGGGCTTAAGGACTCCAGGGATTTACAAGATTCCATGCGAGTGTGGCGAAATATACATAGGGCAGACTGGCCGCACAATAGAAGACAGAATCAAAAAACATAAGAGGAACCTGAGGCTGTATTACCCGGAAAAATCTGCAGTGGCGCAACACAGCATAGAAAAGGAGCATAAAATACTGTTTGACCACACCAAGGTCATTAACAAATCAAGCCACTACTGGGATCGTACAATCAAGGAGGCCATAGAGATCAAGCTGGAGAAAAACAACTTTAACAGAGACAGTGGACTCCAGCTCAGTCAGGCATGGACACCGGCCTTAGACCAACTCAGGCCCTCTTACAATCAAGGTCATGAAGATCACGGACCGAGGACGGCAACCGATTCCAACCGGCGGAACAGGGCTCGCCGCCCGCCAAACTTCACGCAGTAATCCCGGGAGGGGCGGAGCTTACGAGCGATGACAATTCCCGGCCCCGGATTGGCCGATCCGCCAACCAATCCCGTTTCACCTGAGACAGCCACATCTATATAACCTTTCGACTTTCTGTTCGGACATCACTTCCCTGAAGATGGCTGCAGAGATAGCAGTCGAAAGCTTGGAGCATTCCAAAATCTTAACTCGGCTGATATCCCGCGAAAACATATTAGCGTACAGATTACAAAGTCCAGGACTCCATCCTACGACCTGAGATCTTGTACTGTTTGTAATCAAACTCGCGACCTTCCAGAACACAAAGCTCGCGGCTAGACAGTCAGCTGTTCTCATAACATAACACGTCACTTATTGTTCTGGCATCACTAACTGCTGTTGGGAACTAGCATCGATTCAGCAGCTCTGGAGTGTGTGAGTGGCAGGTGGAGGATGGGAAGAGAAAGAGAGAAAGTGAAAATGGGTCATAAAATTATATTATAGCTGTGTACCCCCATGCAGCGCGAGGGGGACGACCGGGTGCAGTCAATAACAAAACCGACACAATGAACTGAATATTGATTCCATTTCAAGCACTCGTGACCCCGAAAACATCGCCACACACTATGTAAAATAGTGAGAGATCCTGTCAGCTAAAGAGGTAAAGGAGGTCGAAGCTGCACACAAACCTCATACCTCTTCTACATGTCTGATTTGAGAAATCTTCACTCCCATCCTAAGTTCACGCTGTAATGAATAAAACAACAGCCAACAAGTGGACGATATACCAGTGCCTATCATATCAAAAGTTAAAATTGCTTACATCACCGCGGCAACCGCCATGTAACTTAGGCTATTTGGCATTTAGTATTTATTGCTACATAAAATACATAATAAATACATATTACTGACGTAGCGTACACCTGTTTGAGCAAATAACTATTCTGCACTAAATAACATAAGAAAGATTCAATAAAATTACATTACTTTACAATGACATTTAATAAAAAACATACCTTAAAATGTACTGTGTTAACTGTATAGGGCTAATAAAAATATATCACTATAATACCACGATCTTTGCAATAACAATGTAACGCTACTCAATACCATATTTGCAATGATTCAAAGGTCGTAACATCTAACAATGTGTGTAATATTACATCTCCAATAAGACTGTCACCACTATAGAAATCATGGCTGAGACACCATATTTGCAGCGTAATTGCAATAATGACTTTAAATATCTCATTTGAAATAACATATATGCACCATGACAGCAACTGTAAGCTGAATTATCTCATTTATAATGTCACAGAAACCATTACCGGTACAGCGAACATGACTTGAAATTGAAGGGTTCAGAACCATAGTGGGCTAAGCGCCATTTTTCTAAAACCGTAGAAAACAAGGGTTAAAATGAAGTTATTACCATAATTCAATGGAAACATATAGCAAGTAATATAAAGTATGCACATTAAAACTAAGTATGTCAATCTTCATTAAACTATGGTATTCACTTAACTTTAACCCTAGCTTTCTCCGTTTTTAATAAATGGCGCTTGGCCCATTATGGCTCTGAACCATTCAATTTCTCATGCGCAATTAGGCATTACTACAGCAATTATGGTCTGAAACAGGGATGTAGAACTGACGAGAGAGGGGCGAAAGTATGGAGAAAGCGTTGGTTCCCGTCCATAGTCCACCGGCGTTGAATGACGTCACTTTGACACTTACGCTATCACATAATACAGACTCTGAATATAAATCCCCTCCCCTACCAAATCAATGACGCGGGATTGGAAGAAAGGGATGAGTGACATATTCCGCCTTATGACGTACGCCACAATTGGCGCCCACTTCTGCAAGCCTGGTCTGAAATATCACATAACCTGCGAAATAAGACAGGCAGCATAATTGTAATCTTGATTAAGACAGGCACAGTCATAGAAATTATGGCTTGGTTGAAATTTTACAATTGTAATCACATAGACGTCACCAAACCAATTTGTTATTAATGGAAAAAAATTCGCCCCGGAGCCGAGGATCGAACCCGGGATATCCAGCTCTACGCACTGGGTGCTATAATTACTAAGCTACGTCGAAGTTCAATCCATCCGGTGTGGATCGAATCTTTATCCTTCGGTTCTTTTTCCTTAGTGACCTTATTCCATGTTCGACTTACATATTGACATATAAATTAAGTCAACAGTCATCACACAAGGAACGCACGGACTCCTACAATATATGGACTGTTAAGCGAATAAACTATGTAAAGGTTAATTTTTTTTTGGTCCTACAGAATTAAGTAATGATGGTTACCTAACATTTGTTATGGAGTAAGGCCACTAAGGGAAAAAGAACCAAAGGAGAAAGATTCGATCCGGTGCGGCGGGTTGAACTTCGGCGTAGCTCAGTGGTTAGATCATCCAATGCGTAGAACTGGGGTCCCGGGTTCGATCCTCGGCACTGGTGCGAATTTTTCTTCATTAATAACAAATGGTAATCATCATAGATAATTCTGTAGGCCCAAAAAAATAATCTTTACTGTACATAGCCCACCAAACCAAGCATATGTGAAATATTGTATGTGCAGTACAATAACAGAGCCATCACAAAAGCAATCATGGCTGGATTAGCACTTTTAAGACACTATCATGAAATGATCACATTTACTGCAACGCACGCAAAAGAATGCCACATTTGAAATGAAAAGTGTTACCATAGCAATTTCACATTTTCAGAACTAAGCATCAATGGCGCACCATTAAGAAAGAATAACAATCATACTTTTATTTTTAGCTCTTGAAGTCACACGACAAGTTTTGCTAGAGCAATGCATCCCCTTCCTGTTCTAAGTTAAGAGCGAAGAGATTTTATATCGATTTTGTCTGTGACTGTAGCAATCCAAACAAAAGGACAGCTCACCTCCCCTAAACCTCACCCCCGCAACTTCTACTCCCTACGAGGCAAATTAAAAAATATCAGAGGGAATTGTGAATCACTCATAGTGGCAAGCAGAACCTCAGTCAGGAAGTGGGTGAGTGATTCAATTAGTGCCGCGATGAGCACGGCGTCGCAACACCAGCGTGTATTATGTATGGCGCTGTCCAATGTGGACACACTGATTAACCGGACACAACCGGGTGCTTCGAAACTTGCTAACAGAACAGGCAGGTAAACAGGTTCAGTTAGTATGTTTA
Organism: Periplaneta americana; assembly: GCF_040183065.1. Classification (NCBI taxonomy): domain Eukaryota; kingdom Metazoa; phylum Arthropoda; class Insecta; order Blattodea; family Blattidae; genus Periplaneta; species Periplaneta americana. The sequence goes on along the minus strand of NC_091127.1, from coordinate 107,341,830 downwards.
TAAATTCAGACTAAGTTCTAAAGAGTGACGTCATTGTATAATTTAGACATAATTATCTATAGTAATCTCAGACCTCGAGTGACATTTATTAGGACTATTTCGTGAATAAAATAGAAATGTAAATAATATGTCCCTAAAATTCGCTCACAAAATGTTAGTAGGCTAATTGTATATTTATGAATAGGGCTAGGACTTTGATGACCTATAAATCATAAAAAAAATGTCCTAAAAACAATGTCCTGAAAATGGCCTAAAATCTTTCAAAAATGCCATTAAAATGCCCTAAAAATTGGCCTTACATTATTGGCTTAGTAGGAAAAGAGGTTTTGTACTACTTAATATTTAGATTAGTAGCCTATTTAAATTAAATTTTACATATTTTTTTCTAAATAGTACACTTTAATTAATTATTTTACCTGATGTAGTTTCCATGTATGATAGTTCACCGCTGCGTCGGCATGTGGACGCGAGGTCAGCAGTCAGCTGGACTGCCTTGGCCCTTCATGGGCTGTAGCGCCATGGATTTATTTTACTTTTAGTTTCCATGTAGTCTACCACAAGGCCACTCTTATCTGGAATTAGCAGGTATAGAGGAGTCTATATTGAAGGGGTGGTTGGACTTATCCATTACATGAGGTGTACTACGTTAAAATGGCAATATTTGTGTAGAAAAAAGATTAAAATATCATACAAAATAATGGGTATTAATGGACAAAATATGTAAAGAAAATATCAAATGAAAGAAACATTATTTTACATTAATAATGGGGATTTATGGCCAAAATCAAATGAAAATGCCTAAAAAATGACCGAATAAAACAAAAGATGCTCTTATGAATTTAAACAGGCAAAAAATGCAAAAAAAATGCCCTAACAAATATGTCTTAAAACACTCAGTTTATCACATAACATATAAATACTAAAGCAGCTATGTTTCTGGCTTACTAGAAAAAAGATGCCATTTCATCAAAATCCTAGCCCTATTTATGAATACTTAACCTATTCAGACATTGTGAAGTCGAAATAGATGCATAACGATTACTGCAATAAAGAAATTGAAAGTTATTCAGTAATGCCAATTGAGAAAAGAGAAATACAGGTTTAAAAATGTTAATTACATGTACTGCGCTTTTCTCTTGTCATTATAACAGAAATACGTTTTCATTATCTGCTGAAATCATAATTTAATTTAAATATTTTATAGTATAATTACAAATAACCTGATTAATAATTAATAATTAATTAAATGAACAATTATTATGAAGGAGTGTCATTTTCTTTAGATACAATGGACAAGGAATTAGAAGATGTAGATGTGGAAGTAGGATTTCGCACTTTATTTAGTACACTGAATTCATGCTCATCGATTAACGTGGAAAGAGTTGGCGACATTGACTAAACAAAAGCACGACCATGCGATAAATTGATAGTGATAAATCGAGCTGCAGAAATTATTGCGAAGTATGACTGTGATTGGTTGGAATTCAAAATTTCATTACACTTCACTGGCAGAAAATGGAATGACGTCATATAAACGAAATAGTCTATGATAATTACTAAAAAAAAAATAAAATTAATTATTTTAAACGAGTTAACTCATATTTTATGTGATAGATAAGAATAGTAACACAAATAAATGAACTGACTCTTTGTCAATTGCTAATCGAAACTCGATGATGAAATGAATCTACAACTAATATGAAGTAAGTCGCTCTATTTTTTTTTTTTTTTTTTTTGGAAATTTAAACGATTAGTTTTTTTAAGTGATTGGATTCACGATATAGATATTGATTGGAATCGTGAACTACGTTAAAAGATCACTATCAATCCGCGATTCTAATATTTTTTGTGAACTCGTGCGATTAATTTTATTAGGTGAGTGAGCTAATTTTATAAAAGGTAAATCAAATTAAGAACTCAGGTAAATAAAATGACTCACTGTAAAGTCATGGCTCTGATTTGTAAAGAACATTTTATTAACTCTTTTCGATGAGTCGATTCAATCTTCACTGATGAACTGAGTCAGAAATTTAGTCAAATGAATTAACTCACTGTCGAATGGCGTTTTATTATTTTTAATAATGATTCTGAAGGCGAGTCACTGCATCCGTGACTCTGTTGATTCGTATAAATTATACTGAATTTCATTAAGACTTCCACGTTGTCCAGCGTGGTGAATTTCTGAGTCTGTAAGGCTGTGTGTGTAAGAACCGAAAAATTTCGCACCACGTTACATTTAATTCTTTAGGCAATGAATAGCACTCTCATACATAGGGTAACCAGACATCCTCTTTTGTTCAGAAATGTCCTCCTTTTTAGATCTTTGTCGGGGGTCCGGGCTGATTTTTAAAAAATCAAGGAATGTTCTCCTTTTCATAACTTATATGCCTGTTATTTAAAAAGTATCTGATTTGACGCCTTTCTCAAGTAATTTGCCTGTAGGTGGCAGCAGCATCGACGAAACGATCATAACTCTCTTTGCTCCTACTCGTATTTGTTATGGTCATTGCTTTCATTAACTGTAAAATCATTTTATATTATTAAGTTTTATCATAGCATATGTATGCTGTAATAAAATAGGTATTGACATAATTTTAAGTATAATATAAGCCTAAACTTAAATCTAAATAGATATCTGTCCTCTTTAATAATTATAGGTCCCTTGACTTTCATATGTAGCTAACTGTAAAATCATTATTACTATATTTTTGAAAATTATTTCGTAATAAAATAGATATTAATATATATTTAAGTATGATATAAGCCTAAATCTCTACTATAAATATTTTATAGTAAAATAGATATTGACGTCATTCGAATTATAATAAGGCTAAATCTAAATACATATTATTTTCTGTCCTCTTTTTTTCGAACAATGTCCTCCTTTTTGAAGCTTTGTGTCCTCTTTTTTATCGATGTGACTCTGGTCTGAGTCATATATAAGCAATTCAAAAGAATCAACTGTCGAAAACTCTTGAACGATTCATTTAACTACTTGGCTCATTTCATGCCCTTAAAGGAAAAAGCAATTCACTTAAATGATTCGATTTATTGCAGACTCGTGACTATACGAACTAGAATAGTTGATATATTGACGATACTTCAGCATAGTGAATGCGCTTCACAGGCATTCTATGGCGTCCTAACCAAACAAAAGGTTGGGCGCCCTCTCGCAGGATGTAATTTGGAGATGCCTATCTAGGCTCCACATTGCACACTACACGCCTGTTACATGCCTTATGGGCGCTGTGGTTGTGTTACCCTGGGCAAACATTACACCCCCTCCCAAAACTGTTCCTGAAGGGTGAGAAGTAACTTTCATTCACACACCAACCCCTCGGCCTGTTTGTGTTTCCCTACAAACGTCGGAATGTAACGACACGGATTCAAATGAGAGACAGATAAGAATCGCGTGCGTGGCCATGGCAACGCCTGTCTTAGCGCTCCGCTTTTATCTTCCCCTCAAGTACACAGTTGTCAAACTATGAAGCGTATTGTTACTCCCTGTTACAAATATAACGGTTTAGGAAGCGTAGGTAAATAATTCAACTTGGATTTCTTATAAGTGTACGTTACTAAGCTAAAAATGTGGAAGTTCAGAATATTATTATTATTATTATTATTATTATTATTATTATTATTATTATTATTATTATTATATGGGAGTATAAAGGCACAGTACATCAATTATTCATAGATTTCAAAAACGCATATGACTCTGTTAAGAAAGAAGTTTTATATGTACAGTAGTGGGGGGAAAAAAAACCGGACCGACCCTTGTAGCTGATTTCAGAGTCTTGTTCACTCCAGAGCACGATAGACTGGTAACTACGACTTTCGTGGTTCGAATCCTGCCTGGGAAGGAAACTTTTTTTTGTTCCTTATTCAAATTTATTCCCAATACGTTTCAATTACAGCGATATTTTACTACTTAATTAACTTATTATTCCCACAACATGAATTTTACCAGCAAGTCCCCAGAATTAGAGAACATAGCAATCACTAATCAGACTGCATAGAAGAGACATGCAAACATATATTAGTTCGCCCAATTCTCATAATGCTACCTCAGAGATTTTTTTTTTTCTTTTTTGGAAATCTCAATAATTTATAAATTTTAAAGCGAGAATTTTATGCTCGAGTATCAAATGATTACAATCTTACGAAAATTTCAACATTGGATTTCAGTTGTTTAGCAACGACAATGAGTTAGCTACGTCATAGCATTCTGACATCATTTGCTTAGCAAAGGATCATTCAAACGAAACATAGTGACTCTACAGTCTATCGTAAATAGTTATACGGATATGTAGAATATATTCAATAAAGAAATAAAGTGAAATAATCAATAATATGGTCGGTAATGTTGCGGCTGTACGCACTATTCCGGGCAGATCCATGGACAGTAACCGTTGTGGCCACTGCTTCAACGAGATAGAAACTCTCGCCCACGTTCTTGGATCTTGCCCGCATGGTGAGACATTACGCAATGCCAGGCATCACAAAATCAGGTCCGCAATCGCTCAAGCTCTTCGCGACAAGGGATATACCACCTATGAAGAAATCCATGGTTTATCGGAAAAAGGAAGCTGTCGGCGGGTTGATATATTAGCCTTTAACAACACAACAGGCTATATACTCGTAATAGAACCTACCATCCGCTTCGAATTGAATACAACTCAACCGGAAGATGTCAACAATGAGAAGAATCAACTGTTCCTTATTATTTACATATGTATAAGTTACAAACTATTGAAATTATTGGATTATTAGTGGGTGCTAGAGGCACGATTACAAAAAATATTATTAATTTCTGCAAAGAGTAATCTTGAATCCTCTTTAGCAAAGACTGTTTCTTTGATAGCTCTAAAATATTCATTCTATTTTATGAAAAATCAGATACATAAAGTAAATTAATAACACAATAATAATAATTATATTTCTCACGAAAACATTTTCATACAATTGTACACATTTACTAATACTTGTATATTTGGTATACTTTGTCCTTCAGGGCAATCCCTATTTTAGGGGAAGTTTGTTTACATACAACACATAAATTACATTAAATTATTTATTACTTCACCCTCAATCATATTCACGAGACACACAAGAATCAATTGGTTAAAAATCTAACTACCACAATAACATCCAACTGAGAACATAAACCTTTCATGCAATTACAGGGACCCTATTAATCCCCTATTACGCCCCCTCCCTTTTTTGCTACATTTTATCTCAGTGCAGACGTAAAAGTTTTGCGGTAACATTATTAGAGGACATTTCACCGGATGTTGAACATTATATTAAACGTTGCAGGCACACAGACATCTAGATAATTTGTGACGTGAGGTTGTGTCGCCTCATTGCTCTAAGCGGCAGTCCTGCCAATATTGAAGATCGCCTCCTTTGCGGTAATGAAGTTACAGAGTCCGGGTCAAGAGGAGGGGCAGGCGGAAGGATGGGGAATCAAACCGTTTATAAAAGGATACCACGGCCTGTATACACGGAACTGTTTCTCACTAAAAGTAATGCGATAACTGTGATCAAAAATCATTCCCATTCATAGTAACAGTAATTACATTACAATGTAAATGCGAATCACAAAACAATCTCATCTATTATTTATTCTTGCTGCCAGTAGCCTTATAAATCCAAATGAAAATGATTATGATTTCGTTTAAAGATACTGTTAACAGTGCCATTACCCAATTATAACAAAGTGGTGGACAAAAGAAATGAATTATTATTATTATTATTATTATCATCATCATTATCATTATTATTATTATTATTATTATTATTATTATCACTAGTCTATTATTACATTTATCACCCTTACTAAGGAAATAAAACGAAAGATTTCTCTCGCGTGGAAGGCATTCTGGACTCTCAAGTTCATCATACTGGAGAAAACACTTAGCAAAAAAAATCAGAATAGAAATATTAGAGACCTGCGTAACTCCTGTACTGTTGTATGGGTGTCAGACATGGTCTCTCACGCCTAACGTCGTAACAATCTACAAATATGCCAAAGGAAAATGCTGAGAAGGATACTAGGCTTATCACTGAGGGACAGAGTTCCAACGAAGTGCTCCAAAATATGTCAGCAACTAAAGATCCAGTACTGCAAGCCACCAACACCAAATGGAAGTGAGGAGGCCATGTTGCAAGACTTAGAGACGGAAGATGGACGCAGAAAGTCACACTTTGAGACCCCCGCATTGACAAGAGATCACGCGGAAGACCAAGAAGAAGACGGGCAGACCTCTTCAGTGAACGTGCAGGAAGCCATTGGTCAAGCAGAGCAAGAATTAGAGAAGACTGGAAAAACCTAAGAAGACAAGTGAACAGTGACTAAAACCAGTGCGACAGAAACAAGTTAAGTGGAAAATATCAAAACAGTGCAGAATGTGAACCAAGTGAACAATTCCAAGCATGCAAACATCTCTTACGCGGAGTAGCTCACCGCGTAAGACAAATAGAGCTTCCCTCTATAGGAGGAGGCCTTTGCCCACAACAGGACATTTTTAGGCTAATCATTTCAATTCATCATTTCATTTCACTAATAAAAAGAGTATCATTTATGTCACTCTTGCATTAATATGACATTTAAAGAAGGTACAAGCACCTAGCACTAGAAATAAAGAATACCTGGAAATTGAAATAAGTAAAAATTGCATCAACAAAAATGTCCAAGAGATGATGTTTACAACAAATTTCACAATATAGAAAAATAGTACTTCTTGACGGACTAATATTACCTACAGAGACTCTCTGTTCTCGAGACATGAAGACCTGTATAGCTACATGTGTCCCATATTTATAACATAAATTATGACTTCAATTATTTGTTGAAATTAATACAATAAAATTATAATTATTTATATGATAAAAGTAATAACTAGAGCCCGGATGTTCAGGTATTTATTTTAATTAAAATAGGCAGGCATATAGGCACTAAAATAGTAAAAATAGGCAGTCGAATAGGCATTTATTATCCATGGAGACAGACAAAAGATAGACAAATACTTAATAAACTATTCCATACGGTACTCACTTTCCTTGATTACATGTCACAACAAGATGATTTTTTAAGTTTGTCAACTGTTATAGTGAGCCGCCTGCCAGAGAGAACGTTTTTCATGGCGGAAAAAGTTCTTTTTACTTCTACTGAAGTGATTGGAGCAAACTTAAAACAACTTATTTCAGAAGGACTATCTCTACTTACTTTCAGAGACCGGGAAAAACCGACTGTATATTGTCTCAAAAAGAGGGGTGTGAGAAGGGATTAGAGAGTTCAAAGTACGCGACAACAGTAACGGGACCTGGAGACTTGCTTTTAATACTTCCCGCATCCCCTTTCTTTCGCTGGTAAGCCCCGAAGTGACCTGAGCACTGAGGATTTTACTGTTCAAACATTTTTGTTAAGTGACATAAAAGATGGAATCGGTAGGGGAGAAAAGTTTACGACTTCTTGGAAACATATTTATTGCTGGAGAATAAGATTCTTTTAATTTGTACAACCGTTCTTTTTTGTTTTTTTTTTTATATAATTTATGTGCGGTTTGTTTTAAATGCATTAAAATATACCAAATGTACAATAACGACGTAAAAAGGTTAACAAAAAAAGTATTTAACCTTAAAATAGACAACGGGAGCTAAAATAGGCAAAAAGGCAAAATAAAAATCGGACCTATCGTCCTCAAATATGTGGAAACGTGTTTATCTCTAATAGGTTTTTCATACATAAACTCAGTTTAAAAAAGGCATTTTGCCTAACAACCGGGCTCTAGTAATAACAATAAAATGACAAAGAATGTCAAAGTCAGGAGAGGAGAAGAAATGTCTAAAGGAAGTGAATTAGGGAGAGGAGTACGACAAAGATGCCCTTTATCATCTACTCTGTTCAACATCTACTTGGAGGATTTGGTGAAGAACTATTTTCAGAACATGGCAGGGGTGAAAGTAGGAGGAAGAAGAATACTATGGATGCGCATAAGTGTAGCCTGATAAGCCACAAGCCTTTCCTACATCAGCATTGAATACCCGTACAATCCCAAGACTCATTATAGCCTATTTTTTATTATTGCAGATGGAAATGAAATAATGGAGAGGTGGAGAGTGTTGGTGAAATGATAGAAGAAAACAGGAGTACCCCCAGAAAAACTCTCTGCAAAGCCTGCTTTGTCCACTACAAATTCCATCACGACCTGGCCGGTCATCGAATCCGAGCCGCCTGGATGAAAGATTAGTGCGCTAGCACTTGAGTACAGACCCGAACTGACACAGCGTAAACTGTGGTCAGATGCTTCAGTCCCTACTGTATCTTGTTTTGTTATTGGATTTCAATTCTGGTGTGAAGACATCTTTGTATAGAGATTGCGACTCAGTACACATATGAATGTTCAAGTGTGGAGGAAATCTCTCGAGGAAAGTCTTGGATTTCGGAACCAAAATTGGCTACGATACGGTCTCACCAGCATTCTGCATCACAGTGAATTTCCTACGCGATGATTGGCTACTCGTCGCCAGGATACCAGATTCACCCCTGCAAGCAAACAGAACGCTATCCGCAAGGCACATGAGTAGACAAGTTTTCCATCGGAATTTCTATCCCATTTCCACAAGAGAGGGATGAAAAAAGGAAATAGGTTTTATAGAAAGAGGAAGGAGAAGAGCCACGAAGAAAAAAGAAAGGAAAAGGATAGAAAAGACTTTTAAGAAGGGAAAACAGAAACTGACATACTAATAAAGGAAGGGGTACGGAAACTTGACAGATTTGTCTGTAAGACAAAGAAGCAGGCTGTGTTCTCCGACCCTACTTCACAAGAGGGCTTCCAGAACAAGCATGGCGACTCCTCTCTGTTTCTGTGACAGGGAGGGAAGCTCAGTCAGGTGATGACTCTCAGGGGATGGGGTTAAATCCCCGAAAAATAGGAGGTCCTCATAGGCAGTTTTTTCTCAAAGTAGCTACTGTAGCTTCTTCTATAACTCCGTCATTTCAATGGCGTTCAAAAGTGTACGATAAACTAATTAGTTACCGATATATTCTGAACTTTTCCTGGATAAGAAAATGGAGTATCAACAATATTCTAGTCTGTAACGAGTTGTGATGAAGTTAGTATGAAGTTTTTATCTTGGAGTGCGTTGTAGGTGGTTAAATAAAATATCTAAGTCCTTTAAGGGGTTAGGTACAGCTTACAGCAGTAAAATTTTTGGAAATATTCAACATTTTTTCCCTCCATTACTATGACTTGTACAATAATGAAAAGTGATGTCCTTCTGCTATATAAAAAAAATATATATTTTTACGATTTAAAAAATGTATTTATATATATTTTTCAAAATTCAAAATGGTGGCAATTCACTGTGTAGTGATGAAACGTTTCACTCATAACTCATAAACTTGTTAACTTTTTCATGTTCCCTCTCTTTTATTTTATTGCTGAATCTCATGTTTACAATATCATGCTCTTTCAACTACATTCCTTAATAAATATATTTTTTAAATTTTGTGTTAGAAGAAAATACTGATATTTGACTGACCATTTTTTAAAATGAATTTATTTTTATCAGACATATATCAAAGGTAGAGAAGTAATCTTGCATATATATTGCAGTTATGACATGCATAAATACACAAAAAAAATTTCATCACAGAATGTTGGGTAGTTTTTGAGTTATGTGGGAAACGCTTCATCACGGCACAGTGAACTGAATTTTGAAAAAAAAAAATGTAAACAGTTTTATTAATCGTAAAAATATTTGTTTTTTTTTTTTTCATATAGCAGGACGATGTTTTACACATACTAATTTTCAATATTGTACAAGATATAGAAATGGAGGAAAAAAATGTTGAATATTAAAAAAAAAAATTACTGTTGTAAGCTGTACCTAACCCCTTAAAAACCAAGGGCTGCCAATATAAGTTTATTGATCAATCGGAAAATGTAAGTTGGTAGTACAGAATGATGATGAAATGAAACCTAAACTAAACTAAGAGACCGACACATCTAGTAATCTTGTCTGAATATCTGTGTGTCCCCCCCAGCTCACATTATGGAGTTTTATATGTCTTGGTGTGACTGATGTCATTGTGATCCTTGTAATGTGTATACGCATCGAAGGTCACAGAATATTCTGGCATAGTCTAACTCATGATGTGACTTAGTTTGTACTTTGACTAAGAGCTCATAACACTAATACATAGACTCATAAGTAAATAGTGTCCGTCCGTCTGCGTTACGGATGTGGCTGGGGAATAATTAATTTCAATTATAGTCTAATAGTAATAGTATCACCCTTAATATTAATAATAATTTCCTTAGAGTAAGTGGATACTTATCACAGAGTATAATACCAGCAACCCATGATGTTTTCATTTGAATCCCGGACAGTGTGATTTGTAAAATTTGTAAGTGAGCGAGTCCTAAAATTCATTGACAAAATTTCGACTTCGATTACTTTTTTCTTACATCGTATGCCCACTTAACTTAATCTTTAATGTTTCTATTTTCATATAACAAAATGTACACGGCTTTAGCAGCGTTACAGAACTTCTCTCTTTGATTTATCGTTAGTGGTGATGACTAACAGGATATCATTGATTAAAATAAAGCTTGAATTTGAACTACCGTCCTGAATTTGATCTCACCTCCGGCATTCACATAAGCAAGTATCTGGATTAAAACACGTGTAAGAAGCATGAGGACTATTACAATGCAGCCTGTGAGTCTCGAAGAAAATGCTGCCTTCTTAAAATAGTGAATATGCTGACAGTCAAATAAAATATTCCGAGATATAAATTAAAATACAAACTTTGATACTTTTTCTTCGCATGGACTATTACTGTAGATGTGTTGCGTTATTATATTAATGTAAAAGTGAATTTTTAGTGATTTATTGTAACTTTAAAAGTTATTACTAAACATAGAAAGCAAGAAAATCCTCTACAGAAAATAAGGAGCAACAGGAAATCAGGAGCAGTCGGAGTCTAAAATCTTTTAAATACACTCTACTTAGAAATGTTTTTATTGAACAGAACTAAACTCTTGCGCAAGTTCCTAAATAGTCTTAAATGGTCAAGTTATTATTTTTCCCCCTCTCTTCTTCTTCTTTTTTTTTTTTTTTTTTCCTTTTTATGATCTTGATATATTACTTAATCGCTTGTGTCTGTAAGCTATGTAATACGATTTTGCTATTCAACATTTTATGTCTTGTAACCCACATGTATTCTCCTATTAGTATATTAACTCTATATTTTATCTCAAGTGAATAATACTTAATAATTACGGACTAATATTTAAAGAACACTCAAAAATTGATATAGTCATAGAAGCACAAGTTGAGTAAAATAATGTAAACAGCTGAGTTGAGTTAAGTAGACCGGTCCTTTTATAAAAATGGACTTAACGCGTTTTGGGATCACATTCTTCAATTTATAAATATTAGTTTCCAATCTTATAATACTTTTGTGAACTTTGTTTCGAAGGTCGATTTCTGTCTTATATAGCCTACTGAAGGCAAGCTTAGCCTGCAGCTTCTTGCTCCAGGAGCTGAGGCTGCTGCTTTGTCTGCCATGCTTAGTAAGTGACGAAAGCAAATAGCAAACGATATATAGAGGGGGAGCCAGAGTGAATTATAATGGAAGAATAATTACTTCGTGCCTCCATGTTATTGAGTTAATGCAAAACTTCGTAGCGTTTTTTCGCTGTAACAAAAGTTTTTATTTGAAATTTATAGTTATATTCCTGACAATCAATTCTTAGTACACGACGCGATACCTTCTTTATCCCACCAGATGCATAAAATCATCTTCTGTGGATGGCTACTATTTTTTGTATAGGATGTTGTGTGTTGAAATGACAGAACCATTTTCTTGCAGTGCTTTCTGCGATGGCTTTCTCCCTGTACACGACACAAATTATGATTCGAGTCACCTCCTCTGCCTTTGCTTCTCTATTAAACTCGAACAGAAGAATATATGTCGGAAGTGTTCTTTTTTTCACTTGACACTTCATCTTCTTTAGCCCACAAATAACACAAACTTTCTTAAAATCCGCAAAATTCAAGGAGTATAAGCACAACACTCCAAATAACAAATGACAAACGATAAACCATCTCCTAACAACGCAGTGTTGTGATCACGAACAAAGACTCTACGAACTTCCGCAATAATCTAATATAATCATAGAATGAATGGATTAATAGAACCAGGTATTCAGCTGCTGAAGCCGTTAGGCCTGTGAATTTAGACGTCAAGTGCAGAATGGAGGGACGATATACAGTGGTTAGAAGGGGCGTAGCTATCGGAAGAAAGGTCGCCACTGGCTAGCTTACCAGTATCGGGATTTTTGGAACGGTCCGGCTTGCAGAACAGTAAAGCCACATACTGTGTGGTCAGGACTTGGATGGTTGACCGCAATTTAATCAGTGAGTTATAGAAACGAGAAGAAGAAAACAAATAGTGACAACAATAAATGAACGAAGTTGACGTCTGAGGAAAGTATAAAGTAAACGTTTAAAGATATCCCGTGGCACCAAACAGACCTCACGTCATGATTTCTTCATCTCAACGCGAGGAGATGGTGTGACCAGCATCACGATCGAATCTCATTTTTACCCCTTAAAAAATCCGGTACTCAATTTAACAGGAGGCTGAGTGCACCTGGAGCCGTCCTGGAAGGTATGACAATGAGGAATCCCCGCCATCACTCGGGCGCGAACCCGAGACCTGACAGTCAGTAATACCACAGCCTTGTACATACAGTCACGAAGCTCAATAAGTAGGGAATATGCATCCAATGACAGCTGAATTTTAGTTGCTAGCCACTAGGATCGCTACTATCGCACAGGCTATCGTTCCTAGTACTCTCAGTTGCTAACCGCTTGGAACATTGTCTCGCGAGAAATGCAAAAAATCACCTCACGTTTCGTGATTGTATGTATGTACTGGACTGTGGTAATACGTTGTTCTTCCAACTGAGTTACTGCAACTCCAAAGTGGAAGTACTATTGCGAAATATTATCTTTGTCTTTACGATTTCTACCCTTTGAAATGGCGGAGTAGAGATTTCCACGACTTGCTTAATGCAATTCTATTATCACTGTTTATTCCTGTAGAGTGTACTCCAATCTCAATAGCTTCTCTGATTATACTACTCTACAAAATGAAACTTTGTGAGAACTGTTTTCCAGATTATAGGTGATAAAACGTATTTCGAGTATGCTGATCACGAATCTGTTATGTTTTTTCTATCATACCTGAATTTAAAAATTAAGTTTTAACCTAAAACGCAATTGGTATAGGAAAGCAAGTTACAGAGGTTTAGGGCAATAGTAGGGTATAGATACAAAATATCGCTTAAAGTCATAAGTTAAGAAAGAATATCTGAGGAAGATATTTGCTTCGCTTTTGCTTTTCCTTTCCTTCAAGCTTCGAAGAGTGATTTTCCTTTTATGAGCAAGTTGTGGTTTCTCGTGTACTAAAATCTCGCAATAATCTGCCATTATTGTTGTACTCCATCGTCTCTGATATCGGCGCTCCATATCACTGATGTCGCGGTGAAATATTTCACCATATTTCGCACTTCATTACCTAAATGAAGAGTACAACTGTCCAAATGCGAAAACAGGATATGAATCCTGGGGCTCATTTTGCACCCTAATTCTTTACACTTTGGCAGCATATTACACATGCCCTTGTAATTTTCATATTTCTTGTTTCAACTTAGCCTGTGAGATAGGTGGAAATGTTTTGGTGATACATTGTGGAAACATTGTTCATTCTCATCAAGAGTTTAAAAAATTGTATGTGTAATGGGGATGAGTATTTTTCGTGGGTCAACAAGACTGTCGTTCTATGATGACTTCAGAGTCCGACTAAAACATCAAGCTGTTGAAGCGGTATTGTATAAAGAAAACGTGTTCTACTAAAATATATAGGCCTTCGTGAGGTGAATCAGACTATAACATTGGCTTACATAAATCAAATATGTAAGAGGGCATTTTCATCAGCTCTCAGATACGGAAATTGTTCAAGGAATCGAAATTTTAAAAACGCATGACAAACATTGAAAAGGAGAATTACAATGTGTAATATGCTGCCAAAGTCTAAAGAATTAAGGTGCAAAATGAGCCTCAAGATTCATATACAGATTTCAGAAGTTACGATTTCAATGACTGCAAAAACTTTAAACGGTACATAAATTGAATAACTGTTTTGCTGACTGGAATGTGTTCTAATGTCATGATCAGGTGTTATCTTGTACTCGTATTTATTGTCTCGTACCGACTAAAAGAAAATCCTCATTTGAGTCTGTTACTTTTCCTTGTTTCGGGTTGTTTCATACATATGCAAACAAGAACAGATATACAAGAAGATACACAAACACAATTTTGATGAACCTATATCTCGTGACGGTTTACAAATCTCCATGATGCAATCTACTTATCTAATTTTGAACAATTCGTAATATTTGGGTTAATCTTGGTATAAGTTAGTCGTTTTTGTCAAGAAGGACTATCAACAAGAGACGTAGCCAGACGTGTAACGTTGAATCAAAGTGATGTGGTTCGGACATGGAATCATACAGAAATAGAGGAAGCGTTGATGATTTACCTCGCACAGTTCGGCCACAGGGTATATTTTCAGCAGATGACCGCTCTGCGAATTTGGGATCCGAGAAACTTCGAACTCAATGCTACAATTTGGAATAACGATTTCCAGGCTGCCACAGGACGTCTTATTGCTACTCAAATCGTGCGAAATAGATTGCATGAAGTTCATCTGTACTCTCGAGTCCATGGTGAGGCCCAGCTCCCAAATCTCGACATGATGGGACACATTACAGATGGCCGAGATAACATGCAGAATGGATTGTTCAGAATTGCAGGAAGGCAATGTTTATCGACGCATGTCGCGTATGGGCCCTATCTTGTTCCAGACGATTGGAGGCAATCAGGTCAGGATCCACGTTTCCGACAGTGTTTAACGACTGCAGCAAAGTTATGGGTACCTGATGTTTTTGGGTGGCATTACTTGCGGTCACCGTACGCCTGTCCTGGTCACTCAGGGTAACCTCAGGGCTCAACAATACAGGGAGGACATCCTTCAACCAATAGTGGAACCGTATTGTCAGCATTTCGGAGAAGATTTCATCTTTAATCTCAAGAGTCCAAAGAGTGTAGTATACTATAACACACTTCATACATGATTATGATATAAGATGTATATGCAGAGGCCTGAGGTATAGTATAATATATCTGCATTTGTGCCCTAACTGTAACCTGCAGAATTTTTTCAGCAATTTTTCTAATGTCAGTGACTTTTCTTTGAAGTGTAGAATTATATTGAACTTTAAAAATAAAACAACAAATGTCTCAGGACTCAGGAGGTTAAGAATGATTATAATTCCTGCGTCTATCGTGCGCGTATCGTTAATGGCTTCCTTCTTCGTGCATGCCTAGTACGACTGGAGTGACCTGCTTGTTCTCCGGACATGAACCCTATTGAACATGTCTGGGTTAGATTAAAAATGTGTGTTTACATACGTCCAGACCGGCCATACGATCTACAAGATTTAACGGAGAATCGTTATTGAAGAATATAAGAAACTGAACCAACAAATGTATTTATTTATTTTGACTATTTTGTTTATATGACGTCATTCCATTTTCGACCAATGGAGTGTAATGAAATTTTGAATTCCAACCAATCACAGTCAGACTTTGCGATAATTTCTGCAGCTAGATTTATCGTTATCAATTTATCGCATGAATAATTTCGAGGGAAAAATTGTTCCGGAGCCGGGTATCGAACCCGGGACCTTTGGTTTAACGTCCCGGGTTCGATACCCGGCTCCGGAACAATTTTTCCCTCGAAATTATTTAAATCAACTTTACAGGGAGTTATACCTGAAATCTTGATTTGAATTTATCGCATGTTCGTTCTTTTGTTTAGTCGTTGTCGCCAACTGTTTCCCCGTAAATTGATGATCATGAATACATTAAGATGCAACTACACAATTAAACTTTTCTTTCAACTTTAAAGCAATGAATGCAAGATTGATATTTAATATTAATTAATATATTTACGCAGTGAAGACCACGTTCAAAACGGCGCACCATGTAGACACAAAATCTTTATGCATCTTAATTGAACGTACCTTTTAAACTTGATTCTTTCAATAGTCTTCCCACATTGCACGCATACGCGATGGAATATTGAACTGTGTAGATGCAGCTTTAGTTCCGTTACACACTACAGCGAGAATGCGTTTGTCGAACTATAAAAAATGCTTTCGTGTAGCACTCATTGTAAGTAACGGTCGAAACAAGGCACAGCTGACATTGGTCCTGCTTCCACAGGTAGGCCTAACGTAACCTATAAAATCGTAGCCTATAACATTTGTATTGAAATTAAACAATTAATAGACGTTCAAATTTATGTAACATCACCGCATGTCAAACTCAAAGACCTTGCATAGTAATAATGTCTTTGATCAAACTGCCTTTCGTATGGCGTAATAAAATTCGTGTTTTAATTAGGCCTATCTATACAGAGATGACTTCACTGTGTAGCAACATGTCTCGCTGTGAATACATAAGCATTGGTATATAGCTGTCCCCACTGTTACTGTTAAATTAAATTATGATTTCAGCAGGTAATGAAAATGTATTTGTTATAATAATAAGAGAAAAGTGCAGTAGGCCTACATGCAATTAACATTGTTAAACCTGTATTTCGCTTTTCGCAATTGGCATTACTTAATAATAACATCGAATTTCTTCATTGCAATAATCGATATTCATCTACGAGTATTTCAACTTCACAATGTCTGAATAGGTAAAGTATTCGTTAATATACAATTATTAACGTTTTGTGATCGAATTTTAGGGATATATTATTTAAATTTTTATTTTATTCACGAAATAGTCCTAATAAATGTCACTCGAGGTCTGAGATTTCCCAGATGAATCCACGACCTTCGCTCGTGGATTTATCGGCAGATCTCAGACCTCTCGTGACATTACTACAGATAATAAATGTAACATAAAATATAATATAAACCGATAAAACTTTAGCTCACCCCTGAAAGAGTAGAACTCGTATTCAGGGGCAGATTCCTGAATTTATATTAAGAAGTATATAAGACAATTGAGTCTTATGTCTCATACACAATAAGAATAATGGAATAACAATATAAACTTTAGAACCTTTACTACAACGTCCATTACAAAGGTTTGACAGTTATTATACGAATTCAAGGATGTATTAAAATTTTAACATACCTTTGCAATTATTTTATAGCAGAAAAATGAGCTGTTTTCTTGCTTTTCTTCTTCTCACAACAAGAACATGTGGCAAAATGACTTAGCTTCCACTCTACAGACATTCAGCTGTCTCAGTGATCATGAAGACATGCGCGTGGCGTTCTCTCTTGGAAGAATGTGAAACTACAAAGAAATAAGCATCTTCCCCCGATAGTTATCTCCCTCCGATTCACTCTAATAATAATAATAATAATAATAATAATAATAATAATAATAATAATAATAATAATAATAATATAATAATAATAATAAAATTTCGCGATGTGCCTTGGTACTATTTTATTTACGACTGCACCCCTACTAAATAACTCAACATCGTTTCAGTTACGGTACATAACCTCTGCAGTCATTAAACACAGAGATACGAGTATTATATTATTGTAACTGGTGTGTGATATCCGACTTACTCAGTTACAGTCTTAATTGCTGGAAAGGACTCGTTAAAATAAATTAAACGGTGTCACCGCCCTTTGATTTGTCAACACTTCTCACAAACAGTCCTTGTAGCTCCCAGGCTGCCGTTACATAAACGGATAACCAAGTAGTTCAGCTCATTATAGCGGCGGTATCTCGTTATATCGAATTATCGCGAAGGATTTATAACCCCCTAAAGTGAAGTGGTATTGTCAACCACATGTTTGGGCATCTGTGAAAATCCTTCGGGCTTAGGGGATGGAGGCGTGTCAAACAAATAAATAACAAGTGGCGGTGAAGGGGATGATAGCGCCCCCTCCACCCCCAGCGAACGTACTTTAATTGTTATTCACACACTGCGACTTCATCACGTCACAGATCGGACGGAGGAAATAAGTTTTGAACTCTCCGCACCCCCTCATTCTGCCGGTATGACAAGCTAGATGGAATCCCACCCCATCCCTTCTTCCCTCGGGGTCATTATACAACATGTAATAAGGGGGGATAGCGTGCAGAGGGATGCGCTTCCCCGGAGAAGGGGTTGAGGGAAGGAGGGCTTAATCAATATATGGGACTACCCCGCGTTCCTGATTCTAATGCAGGATACCCTGATGAAGTTACTGCTTGTTATCTACGTGTAATCTCCCCATTACTAAAAGAGCCTATGAACTATAATGCCATTAGGCCGACTCCTAATGTAACAAGATGGAACATTCAGATTAAAACTTATTCACTCTTAAGGTAAATTGAAGAGCTATTTGTGGTAGAGATTCATTAACGCTTAAAATAAAAATTGAAACTGAAATGGCAGGAAATGCCTTTTTTTTAATTAGACACCTGGGAAATTTTAACACTACCTGCGTACAAATGACAGTGATGTGAAGTGACGTTACAAAGAAGTAACAGAAAAGTAGATATCATCAGTAACAGTCTTGGATTAGGCCTCCTGGCCTGTTCTACTTCCAGAAGAAAGTTGATCTTTCCATCTCTTCCTTGGTCTTCCGATGTCTCGTTTTCCGTGAGGTATATAGTCCAATAGTCTCTTGGGTAACCTATTGTTGGGCATTCTTAATACATGTTGTTGCGGTAAGATTCTATAGTATCCGTAATGGCGGTGATATTCAAATCTGTTCCGATGTCAGCGTTCCTTTTATGGTCGTAAAGAGTATATCCTGCAAGAGATCTTAGCAATCGCATTTCAGCAGCTTCTGTTCTTCGAAGTTGCCCTTTCGTTAATGACCATGTCTCTGATCCATATAATAATGTCGGGATTGCCATTACTTTATAGAATTTCAAAATTGTTTCTGGTCGAACTTCCTTTAATTGAGATGATTTGATTGCCCTTAACAGTTGCTGAAATTTGGCTAGTTTAATATCTACGTCCCTGGTGTTTATATAAGAAAGATTACAGCCAATATAGTTGAATGTGTTGACTTGTTCTATACAATTATTATTGTACATCTTGTTTACACAACTTTTAACACTGTATCACTTCGGAATATGTATGATAAGACTTTCTTGTGTTAAATTTTAACGTACCTTGTTTACATGTTTCGACCTATTTATGGGTCATCTTCAGAACTGGTCGTTGTTGGTCTTGGCGCCTCTTGTTGTTTCCTGTGAGGGTGCGTTCGTAGTGTAGAGTCAAAGAGTGTATGTGTTTTGAAATTGAGTTATGTGTTGAGAATATCGTTGGGGTGTGCCTTCGTGTGTCTGTATATTTCATATTGTTCTAGTGTGTTGAGTTTCTGGCTTTTTGGTTGGATGTGCAGTATTTCCATGTCTATGTTGATATCTCCGTAGGTGTGGTTGGCATTTGTGATGTGTTCTGCATACATAGCACAAGAAAACGGATACAACCCCAAAATAATAGACAACATAATACGTAAGACAAAACATAATCACAAAAAAAACAGAAGAATACAACACAAACACTAGAACATAAAAAATACATCACACTAACATACGAAAACAAAAACACACATAAAATTGCAACCTCATTCAAGAAATTAAATTACAACATCGCATACAGAACAAGTAACACTCTACAAAAACATCTCAACACACAAACAACATAAACAAACAAATACAACCACACAGGCGTATACAAACTCAAATGTAACACTGCAACAGC
This sequence comes from Periplaneta americana, assembly GCF_040183065.1. NCBI lineage: Eukaryota > Metazoa > Arthropoda > Insecta > Blattodea > Blattidae > Periplaneta > Periplaneta americana. The sequence continues at coordinate 107,321,945 of NC_091127.1, read as the reverse complement.
TTCTACATAGGACAGACAGGCAGATTATTTCAAACACGTTACAAAGAACACATCACAGCCATAACAAAATTACTAAACACCTCCACATATGCAGAACACATCACAAATGCCAACCACACCTACAGAGACATCAACACAGACATGGAAATACTGCACATCCAACCAAAAAGCCAGAAACTCAACACACTAGAACAATATGAAATATACAGACACACGAAAACACACCCCAACGATATTCTCAACACACGACTCAATTTCAAAACACATACACTCTTTGACTCTACACTACGAACGCACCCTCACAGGAAACAAAAAGAGGCGCCAAGACCAACAACGACCAGTTCTGAAGATGACCCATAAATAGGTCGAAACATGTAAACAAGGTACGTTAAAATTTAACACAAGAAAGTTTTATCATACATATTCCGAAATTATTATTGATTGCAATTTTGGATCTTATATGGTTCTTTCCTTGGAAGGCCATGATTCTGGTTTTATTTACAGAGATTCCCAAATTATAATTTTTTTCCTATCTTGTATAGTGTGTGTATTGCTCCTTGTAAATTGTCTTCAGAATTTGCTAAGATTATCTGACCATCCGCGTAAAGTAATCTGTTAAGTGGGAAGTTGTCAATCATAAAATTTGTGAGCAATTCGTCTTCCCAGTTTTTGGTAATGTTATTTATATAAATATTAAATAAGGTGCGTGACATTGGGCAGCCTTGCTTCACTCCTTGATTTATTGTTCTAGCTTCCTTGCTTTAAGTGTTATTTACTTTTAATTTGATTTTTGTGTTTTTGTACATATTCTTGATTGTGTAAATTAAATGTTGGGGTATTCCCATTTCAACTAAAACATCCCAAAGTTTTGTTCTGTCAACTGTATCGAATGCCTTATGGTAATCAATGAATGGCAAGTGCGTTGTTATAGTAAATTCTCTATGTTTCTCAATAATTTGTGCTAGTGTGAAGACGCCGTCTATGCAGGATCGATTTTGTCTAAATCCATTTTGTTCTTAGAAAAATAGATGTAATTTTGGAAAACATGTAGCAATACAGACTATTTATAACTTTATTTCAAAATACTACTGACGTAAGGCTACAAAGTTTGTGTTATAAAATTAATTTCATTTTTTAAAATTTAATTTCACTTACTGTATTCCATAGATCTTACATTAACATTGAAGCTTTAAGATGCGGAAGAAGTCAAGAGTTATAAACATTTTTGGCGAGATGAGGTGAGTGAGGGAGGTAAGGTCGAGGATTCTCCATAGAATTGCCTTACTGTTGGGGAAAACCTCGGAAAAAACCCAACCAGGTAATCAGTCCAAGCGGGAATCTAACCCAAGCCGAGCGCAGCTCCATATCAGCAGGTAAGCGAGTCTGCCGTCTGAGCTATGTTGGTAGCCGTAAAAAATATTCAATACACAGCAAGCAGATTCATCACCTAAGCTATATAGAAACATGTAATACATTATTCAATTTACAAACATATAGGCCTACAATAAATGTACAAGAAATTATTGGGGATCGTCATTGTCGTTTTAGGCGTAACAGATCGACTATTGATCAGATTTTTTTGTATTCGACAGATATTGGTGAAGAAAATGGGAGTATAAGGGTACAGTACATCAGTTATTCATAGATTTCAAAAAGGCATATGACTTGGTTAAGAGAGAAGTTTTATATAATATTCTTATTGAATTTAGTATTCCCAATAAAATAGTTTGATTAATTAAAATCTCTCTCAAAGAAACGTACAGCAGAGTCCGTATAGTCCAGTTTTTGTCTGACGCTTTTCTAATTCACTGCGAGCTGAAACAAGGAGATGCACTATCAACTTTACTTTTTAACTTTGCTCTAGAATATGCCATTAGGAAAGTCCAAGATAACAGAGAGGGTTTGGAATTGAACGAGTTACATCAGCTGCTTGTTTATGCGGATGCCGTGAATATGTTAGAAGAAAATCCACAAACTATTAGGGAAAACACGGGAATTTTACTTGAAGCAAGTAAAGCGATAGATTTGGAAGTAAATACTAAAAAGACAAAGTATATGATTATGTCTCGTGACCAGAACATAGTACGAATTATAAAAATTGGAAATTTATCCTTTGAAGAGGTGAAAAAGTTTAAATATCTTGTATCAACAGTAACAAATATAAATGACACTCGGGAGGAAATTAAACGCAGAATAAATATGGGAAATGCATGTTATTATTCGGGTTGAGAAGCTTTTACGTATTATCGTCTGCTGTCAAAAAATCTGAAAGTTGGAATTTATAAAACAGGTATGTTTCCAGTTGTTCTGTATGGTTGTGAAACTTGGTTTCTCACTTTGAGAGAGGAACAGAAGCTGTGTTTGAGAATAAGGTGGTAGGAAAATATTTGGGACTAAGAGGGATGAAGATACAGGAGAATGGAGAAAGTTACACAACGCAGAACTACATGCATTGTATTCTTCACCTGACATAATTAGGAACATTAAATCCAGACGTTCGAGGTGAGCAGAGCATTTAACACGTATGGGCGAATCCAGAAATGCATATAGAGTGTTAGTTGGGAGGCCGAAGGGAAAAAGATCTTTGAGGAGATCGACACGTAGATGGGAGGATAATATAAAAATGGATTTGAGGGAGGTGGGATATGATGGTAAAATCTGGATTGGTTTTCCTCAGGATAAGGACCGATGGCGGGCTTATATGAAGGCGGCAATGAACCCCCGGGTTCCTTAAAAGCCATTTGTAAGTAAGTATACAATTCATCAGTTGAGCCACTGTATAAGTTACTCAGATGAGATTACTATAACTCAGCGCATTTCGAACAGGCGGATCGAGGTCACGTACAAACCACGCACCAGTCACTGAAGTGAACTGTGAACACCAAGAAAAACATGTTGTACAAAATATTTGTTTTTCCAATAGTAGGGCCCTTAACTTGCCATTATTCTATAAGCACCATAGACGTAGAAAGAACGTAGTAAAAGACATAAATTAATACAAAAATAAATAGACGCGATGCTTACAATGACATGAATGGAGAGTAACAGATTCTCAAAGCGGACACTTCATACCGGCCAGGACGCAGATGAGAATCTGAAGGAAACGCACATATAACGTAATAAAAAAAAACAAACTGAACCAATATTGAGCACATAAAATCTGTTTCTTTTTACTTTATTTAACGGCGCTGTATCAACTACTGGGTTATTTAATGTCGATGAAATTAGTAACAACTAGTTGGTCTTTGCCGAGATTAGGCCGAAAATTCACCAACGATTACCCGAAACTTGGCTTACGGTTGGGAAAAACCTCGTAAAACCCAATTACGGACTAGCAGGCAAACGCGCTACCGCCTGAGCTACGCCTGTGTTCATCAAATCTTAAGACACGTGCTGTGCATTTATTATTATTATTATTATTATTATTATTATTATTATTATTATTATTATTATTAATGTTATGACAGTCATCATGTCGATGAATTTACTTCTCTGTTCTCTTGTATGACATAATAAAAGGAATTGCAAGGATTCTTTGGTTAATTTTTATATTTATATTACTGAAGAATGTTTAAAAAAATGAATATTTCATTGCTAACTCACAAGATCATAAACAACCGGCACATAAGAGAAACAAAGTAGAGTAGGATTGCCAACTTTATTTCCAGTACCAAATAAATTGCCACTTTCTATTAATAAAGTTGAGCTCTACAAAGAGCAGATGTAAATAGAATGGCACATCTTTATTGAAATGAGAAAATAAGCGTATTTAAGTTTTTTCCATAAAATTTGCATTCACATGCACAATAAAATACATGTAAAATCGTCGACGAATGTATAATAAAATTTGTTAAGGAATTGGACTATCACCTTTGCATATGTTACAGAACATGCAACATGCATTTTGCATGCAAATCCGACCTATATTAATGATATTTAAGTGGACAGGCTTTACAGAGTTAACGATACAATTTCATGGCTATGTTATACATCAGCGGAATATAAGTAGCAACAAAAATCTGTATATTCTTCCAAGAAACTTGCCATACAAGCACATTAATTTAAAGCAGAGGTGATCAAACTGGATGTCGTGATTACATCGTGTAATCAAAGACATTCATACTAATAAGGGGAGTTTCCTGTACATTGATCTGTGTCGTTCACGTACTGATGGTAAGCAGTGTCGGTACTATGTACAAACCCTCTGTCTCTAAGAGCAGGAACAGAAGGTTCCGTACAGAATGGGATGAGGAATTTATTCGCTGTTCTGTCGGAGAAAATGTAATATGTTGCTTTGTTCAACAGTTCAATTAGTAGTAGTATAGAGGTGAGATATTACAGAGCATTATGCTGAATACACAAGCATAATAGGTATTATTATTATTATTATTATTATTATTATTATTATTATTATTATTATTATTATTTTCTGTCTTGGTCATCAGTCGTCAAACTCATATCCTACAAACAAAAAATATCACGAGTCGCCACTGCACCGCTGATCTAAAGGAAATCGGTGATAGGCCAAGCCATAGTATTTTTGGTAACAAACTGTTAGCCGATTGTAATGTACGCCTCCACTCATATCACAATTTCTTATTAATTATTTTCTCAGTGTTCATGGAAATACAGCAAATGAAAGATTATGAAAATTGATATAGTTAAGTTAATATTTTATGTGACATTATTATTATTATTACTATTATTATTATTATTATTATTATTATTATTATGACACATATATATATGTATATATATATATATGGATCCTACCTGGAATTGTATTGTATTGTATTGTATTGTATTTATTAACATTCCATGGTATTCATACATTGCTTCACAGCTAGAATATGGAACAAGTCAAAAAACTTAATACTATTATAGTCAAGTATAGATGAAATATATACAGACGAGGTTTACAATTATAATTTAATAGTACCACACAAAGTTTCAGTATCAATTCATGAAGCGTTATTGAATGTCATGAATTCACCTACAGAATAGAAGGCGTGAGAAATTAGGTACTTCTTTAATTTGATCCTAAATAATCTTATGTTTTGAGTTTCAATTTTTATATCGATAGGGAGGCTATTAAAAATTTTTACTGCCATGTAACGCACTCCTTTTTGATAGTACGATAGACTTGGCGATGGAGTATGAAAGCCATTTTTTGACCTGTATTTATGCTATGAACTGTTGAATTAGTTACAAAGTTTTCACGATTACGTATGAGGAAGATTATTAATGAAAAAAAATATACTGACAAGCCATGGGCATTATTTGTAGTTTTTTTGAAAATAGTCCTACATGATTTCCTAGATTTGGCACCTACTATTATTCTAATTACTCTTTTTTTAATAATAGGAATATACTGTTACTATCTGTGGAATTTCCCCAGAATATTATTCCAAAACTCATTACCGAGTGGAAGTATGCAAAGTATAATGTTTTTAAGGTATTGATATTTACTATCTTTCGCATAGATCTAATAACAAAACATGTTGAATTTAGTAATTTCTTTAATATGATTTTTTCCAATTTAACACATTATCGATTTTTAAGCCAAGAAATTTGGTTGTTGTTGTTGTTTCTAATAGGGATCTATTGTTAATTATTGCGCTTGAAATTTGCGAGGTTGAATTTGGACAGGATTTAAATTGAATTATGTTAGTTTTATTACAATTTAATACTAATTTATTGACTGAGAACCAATTACATATTTTGAAGAGAATTTCTTCTGTTAAAGATTGGAATGTGTTGGAATTATTGGCTGTAATTACTATACTTGTGTCATCTGCAAATAATATGGGATGACCATGGCATAGCGCGCATGCGGACACAGCCCTGAGTCTAAGTTTAGAGATGAGGAATTCGCCGCGGTGATATTTCCATTGTGACCGTTGGCCTCCTACAAATTCTGTGTTAAATTCCCTGACCTGTCCTCGCCAAAATAAACAGACAGAACACGACTATCGCCGCCCCCACGACGCGACGGTCAGCTGTTGCCGTAAGTTGGAACCAGTGACACGGCTATCGACACGTGGCGAGTGAGACGGTGAGAGTTCCGGAGAGTGACAGAGCAAGTGTTGAGAGAATGAGTTAGACTTAGGTAGTGACACTTTTAGCGTGACTTGTTACAGAAAGATGGTGAACGTTAGAGAAGTGACAGAGTGGGTGTTGAGGCAGTGACAGATTGAATATTACGAAAAGTGACTGACAAGAAAGGCTCACCAAGTGATAATGGATTTTCACAACGATTGTTTCCCCTACCCATACGTTCTATTTGAAGTAAGAAACCTCCCTACAAATTCTACATCCGGAAAGAGCCTAGTTTTCGAGATATGTTTTCAAATTCTTCAATTCGGAGATATAACAGCTAATGCAAACAGTACTATGTGCTAGACATATCAGGCAATAAATCTCAAAATCTCCTTAAATAATATATGACGTATCAGATATACAGAGTGATTCATAAATGCTTGTGCAAACTTTGTGGGTGTAATGTAGAAGTAGAAATAAAACTAAAATGTTTTTATACAACTTTTCTCGCAAATCCTTACTTTCAGAGTTATGATGCAAAATGTCCTACCTTCCTAGGTATAAAAACATGGACCAGTAAAGTCTTTGGGGGTCATTCCATGTCAAAGGACCCTGTATGAAAAGAATTAAAATATTTCAAAGTAATTGTAATATCCACATTTCTAGAATAAATGAACCTTTATACCAGATAAACAGTTAATTTCATGAAAATATTACATTTTTATGCATATTTGACTTCGGCATTAATAATATTGCTGAAAATAGGGAAATACACCTCATGTGTTGTCTGCTCTGATCATATTTGCTTGTCTTTGCGTGAGAAACTTGCTGTATAGATGTTCTACAATCTACTCTGAAATTTTGGAGCAAATCATGTGAGTTTTTCAAGTGCATAGGACTAAATTGACTATGCTTATGTCTGTGCTTGCTTTTACATGAATCTTTGTAACAATGTTTGAAATCTGTAGGGTCAATATGTTTATTTTTTAATTAACTTCAATGGCAATGGTATTCTTTGTTTCTAAATAAAAAATATCTATGTCACATTGCTGTTGATAAAAATATATAAGCTTAACATATCTCTAAGTGTCACACACGCAACATTTTCAAATTAGAATTTACGTGAAATGATAATATTCCTCAGCAATTGCTATTATATCATCTTAAAAGTATACATTTTACTGATATCACCAACAAGTTATAGGCCTAATCATATTCATAATCCAAGAGAATAGAATTGTAATACAATCTTAACTTGCGTGAGAAGGAGATGTATTATTTCGACACACACGCAACAAAAATTGACATTTTATTTTTGTTAAGTGTATTCTTCTTAACAAACTCAAAATTTCGTAACTGAATTAAGTAATTGATGGTTCATATAATCATGAAAATAAATATGTTAGCTCTTAAAACATTTAATCTACAGTGTTTTTTGTAAGTGAATCTGCTGTCAAAATGTCACACACGCAACCGTGGAATGCCCTTGGATGTGTCATGTTCTCCTACATAGGGACTACGTTAGGTGTTTGTTATTCCGTCCTGGTCGGACTTTGTTTGCTGTACGTAGGTATGAACTAATCTCGAAATGTTACAAACCCCGTTCAACTCATTCTGAACAGTTTCATAGCCATTTTGATTTCACTGCTGTAGTTCTGTTACATTCTAAACTTGAGTGGCATAAACGAGCGCCTTCAAACGACCCCAAAAGTAGAAGTCCGGTGATCTGGCTGGCCAAGCAACTCATGTTGCACGATATATCGTACCGTACACAACTGAAGCCTACTGAACTAAAGACAAAATGAATGTGAACTTACGAGATGTGATACAGTAGGAACTGCAATATCACCATACTACTAAACATACCCACTTATAGTAAAAAAGTCCTATCAGGTCGGAATCAATTGTAGTGGGATATACGAATAAAAGACATCTGCCGCAGTCGCTATGTAGGCGAACGTGGCACATCCGAAGGATTTACTGATCCATGTTTTTTATGCCAAGCAAGGTAGGACATTATGCATCATAATTATGAAAGTAATGATTTACGGGAAAAGTTATAGTCTATTCTACCTCTACATTGCACCCATAAAATTTGTACAGGTATTTATTAATCACTCTGTAAAATATTAACGAAATTTATTCTAGAACAGTCCATGAAGACATGATAATGAAATATAAGCATACCTGAAATCACTCACTGTACTGATCACAGTAGTGGAAATCGTCGTAAAAGTGCTCTAAATACAGTAGAACTTTGCACCCCGAACATTTCAGAAAAGTAAATTTCTCAGTTAGCTTGAGAGCAGTTATGTACATCAACGTGAAAACAGAATTCTATAAAAGTGACGAATTTATCAGGTTTTTGACAAGGTACCCGGCTTTATGTCAGTCATACTTAAACATATTTACATATCTAGGAGATGTAAACTGATTATGTGTTAAGGTCTGCAATTTTATCACATTATCTCTATGATGTAATATAATATTCGTGCCAAGTAATAAAACGTTATCAGAGAACTTTCGAATGAAATGTCTCTAAGGCCTTAAGCGATAAACGTCAGAAGGCTGAACAATCGGAGTTGTGTGCTTTGGAATTGTTAACACTTCCACCGTTTTACCTTCTGGAGTTATTCTTTCTATTGCCTCAGTAAATGGTCCATGAGTCTACCAACAGAATGCTATGGTCACTGGTAGATGGAAAGTATACTTCTTGAAACCAGTTGAAGAGGTGAGTTTTCATAAGCTTCCCTGATTTTGAGAATATTGCATAAACATTGGGCCTTAAAATTTTCTTCTTCACGATGGCAATGGAGATACGAGACATATGAGTAATACAGTAAGCGATTATTTTGTAAAATCATATTTTGAAGGCTAGGCCTTCTCCGGATGTAAAAATTTACAGTGAGATTTCTTATTTAAAATGGAACGTAGGTAGGCTACGGGGGAAAAAATCTTTGTGAAAATCCATTATCACTTGGTGAGCCTTCCTTGTGAGAGTTAGAGAGAGTGACAAAGATAATGTTGGAGAATGACGGTGGATATTGGGAGTGGGTGCTAGTGAATTTTGGAGTGAATGTTAGAGAGTAACTGTGTAAGAGAGGGTGAAGGAGTTAATGTTACGCAGTGAGTGTTAAAGAGTAACTGAGTGTTAGAGTGAGTGATTGAGTATTACAGTGAGTGACAGAGAGGATGTTAAAATAGGGAAAAACTATTAGAATGACAGAGTGAAAAATACACCGTGTCCTTCTTAGAGGGATCGAGAAATAAGTACTAATTTAAAATATAAATAATGGTTTTGTAACACAACTTTTTCTATAACTTCAACTCTCCGAGTTTCGGAGGATGGTCAGTGCAACTCGATGTGTGCACTTCGAGCTATCCTGAAGACATACAAAAGGTACTCAACCTTCTGCCAAGTGTTCCATAACATTTGTGAAGTGATTAGCGTAGCTGCATTTATAATGAGTTGTCTCAGTTTTTCCAAAGTATCAACTGTACCATGTTGGTACACAACACTCGTCATAAAGCTCCAGAAAAAGGTCAATAGGCGTCAAGACTGGTGACCTAAGTGGCCAGGCAAGGGTTCTCCTTTTCCGATCAACCTATTGGGAAAGTTTACATTCAAGAAGCCAAGCACTGCTCCAAAGTAATGGGGTGGAGCCCCATGTTGCTGAAAAAGCGATTCTGGTGGGAGTTGATGAACAACAAAAGTTCTGCACATGTCCAGATACACATTCCCTTTGACTGTCGCCTCGATGAAGAAGAATGGTCCAATGACGGAATGTTCTACTGAATGGCGCCAGGCTTGTTTTCACGATAAACGTTAGTGCGCATGCGCATGAACATGCAACTGTTTTTAAATTATTGGTGCTTAAACTTGGACAGTTTCTGCATCTTGTCAGATGTAAATCAAAACAATATCTTCATCTGATTTTAAATGTTGAGCATTTATTTCTGGATCCCTCTAAGGGGGACACGGTGTAGGGTAATTTCGTGGCAGTCGTTATTTCGTGATACTTTTTCTTTGCTCTTTTGTGAACTAACCAAGGGTGTTAGGAGATTCAAATTTCCGCCAAGGGATTGCATATGTTGTCAGGTTTACATACAGCTACGCTTTTTGTGACTATTGTAGCTGCTTCAGTGAGCTTTTATGTTTGGAGAGAGCAAGTTAGCGTCCACATCTCAGGCGTATAAATTTTGTGGATGTTTGTAATTACATTACAGGCTTATTACTAAAGGTAAGCATATGATATTTGGTACAAAGATTTATTATACCTTAATGAAATTTTAGGAAATCTTTTTGGAATTTTAGATACATCTATAGTCGCCATATAGGCTTAGCTTTACTGATAGAAATCTTAGTTGTTTGAAGCGAAATTTTGTACTATTTTAAAAATTGTATTACAATACGAATTTTAGAAATCTGAAGATAAGATGTGATAACAAAAAAGAAAAGGGGGACGCAATGGGTTCAGTGTAGCTTCTGTTTGATTTGTTATCATGCTAAGTGTCAATGATAAGTGCTAGATGACTTACTTGCAAGAATTGTGACAGAAGATGAAACATGGCTCCATCATTTTGGACCGGAGACAGAGGCAGACAATGAAGTGGCATCATGCAAATTCACCAAAGAAATAGAAATTCAAAAGTACACCTTGGGCAGGAAAAGTTATGGCTACTGTGTTTTTCGATTCAGAAGGACTTTTGCTTGTGGACATCATGCCACACGGAACCACCATTAATTCTGACGCGTATGTGGCAACTCTCAAGGAACTTCAAGCTCGACTGAGTCGTGTTCGACCACATCGGGAGAATCAGGATGTTCTGCTATTGCACGACAACGCACAGCCATATGTCAATCACAAGACTACAGACCAGATCAGAAAATTCGGATAGACAACACTGAAACACCCGCCTTACAGTCCTGAACTGGCACCGTGCGATTACCATCTCTTTGGTAAACTGAAGGATCCCTTCGCGGAACGAGGTTAGAAGATGACTCCCTTGTGCACGCTGCTAAAGAGTGACTCAGACGTGTTGGTCCAGACTTTTATCGTGCTGGTCTACAGGCCCTCGTTCCTAGGTTATGTAAGGCAGTTGAAAGGGACGGGGATTATGTGGAAAAGTGACATTTTGTTCCTATAGGATGTATCTACATTCTGTGAAAGTAGCAAAGCTGTAGGATAAAAATATATTTTTTAAACAAAATGTTATGCATTACTTTTGGAGTTACCCTAGTAATATAGGCTATAGTAAAGTCCGTAATAAAAGTGTTCACCCTTTCAGGGCAAAGAAGATGCCTTTTCAACTTCAATTTTTACTTTGATTTCATTCTTATTATGTGCTGATATGTATTTCTATGTTTTCTTGCTATGAATATTAGACGGAATTACTATGTTTGAAGTCTTGTAACAATACATGAGAATTTTATTTGACTTTAATGAATTTTTCCACAATTCTTCTACCTCTCACGAAATTATCAATGTAATATCACGAAATTACCAAGGTTATCACGAAATAACCAACCTTTTAGCTTAAGTTGTAAAAGTGGTTTCTGGCACTTGTTCAAGAACGTGTCCAATCTTTTATGTCTCCAGATTTGTACAGCACATTATCGTCTTTTAGATGAAAAAATCGGAATAAGGATATATTTACACATTTGCATTTTAAATTAATTTTCATGAAATTATCACGAAATTACCAATGTTTACCCTATATGAGGATAAGCGTATTATAGAGTGAGTTTGAATGTGAGAGTATAATTTTTGGGAAATTCTGAGAAAGAGCACATGAAATCTAAAGTTTCTCAATATTAGAGTGAGTCATGTAAGATAAAATACCACTGAAGATATCACCACTACTACAACTACAATGATTACCATCGTGTGCTTTATATCAGTGGTCGTCAGCACTAGCTGAAATGGGTAACGGGTAAATAATGCGTCGAAACAATCATTAATACAATATGGTATAATGAATTGGGGTGGAGTAGCATCATCTGTACTTAAACCATTAATTTTATTACACAGAAGATTAATAACAATTTGTCTAACCAAAAATATGGATTACCCGACAAATTTAATTCATACAGATTTTAAAGTATTAACTATTGAAGAAATTTATAAATATAGTTTACTAACTTACTACCACAGAAATCAAATAAAACATAAATATAATCAACATGAATATCGTACTCGAAGACAAAAGTCTACTCTCCCATTAATTGAGCCTAAATGTCATACAAGTGCAGCTCTTGAACATGGTGCTAGTTTCAGCCCAAGACTATATAATAAAATTACAAACTATTTTCGAAATTTGAAATATTTTAAAATTGAATCTTTTAAAAAACTAATTTATAAAATTATTCATATATAATATTAACAAATGTGTGTATTTTTTTACCCTTTATTTCTGTCGACTTTATTCATTTTTTATTAAATATCACTGGCTTCTTTCTCATTGTCAATTTATATTAAATGTGTTTTTTCTCTCCTTTTCTCTTACTGCTTTTTTTTTTTTTTTTTTGCTCTTGTGTGTTATTTATCGGTTTGAATTAAGTTAATTACTATATTTAGTAAACTGTCTTTGTAAAATGTTATATTAGGCCTATATTATTGACTAAGACATCGTACATGAGCCTGGCTCTTATGGTAGTGGCTAGAAACATTTAAGTTTTATAAATTCAATTTGTACTCACTTTGCTAGCTAGCTAAATAAATAAATAAATAAATAAATAAATAAATAAATAAATAAATAAATATGCATCCTAGTGTAGAAGAGAGAGGTAGAAAGCATACCCGGACAGCAGCCACGGATGAACAATAGGGCAATATCTTATCTACAGGTAAAATACACTAGACCGAGAGTCCAATGTGCTGATGACCGCTGCTTTATACCAAATACTCTCTAACAATAATACTGGAAAGCTTCCCCGTTTAGCATTGCAAGCGGCGGCGAAAAGTGACTGTGCTGCTATCTAGCGGCTTGGATTGATGATACAATCCGTGCGGCGTGCTGGATTACGTGAGGAAAAGCGGAGAGGTGTGCATGTGATGTCAATAAGAAAATATAAAGCAATAGCATTATTTAGAGTCACAGTGTTAACATATTTAATTAATAAGAAGTTACGAAGTTATTGCAATAAAAATGAAATGACACAATATTCTCGAATTTTCAAATGTAATTATGATTTAGTTGTGCATGTTTTTAGAAGCTCTCATACTTCGCTCTGCTTCGTTTCTTAGCTAATGGCTAACCATTTTATTTTTGATGCAACAATTTATTAGTACATTAAAATATTTGTCAGTGAAGATACTGGCACAGTTGCTGCTTTAGGGATAAAGCATGTATCTTGTATGTTATCTATTACTTCAAGCAGATGTGATTTTAAAATCTCTTCAGGCATGGTACCTTTTGATAGAAAATAACCTATGGTTTGCTTTAAATTTTTGCACATTCCTCGAATAATGAAAACCATTACAAGTGGTACTTCTAACATTTTTACGTCAGTTGAAGTTTGTTGATTAGGCCTATTTTACCTAATTCAATGTATCCCTCGAAGTGTGTGCTTTAGCGTTATCTATACTAATAATAAATCTGTAGCCGAAGTTTTTCTGGTAATTTTCGATTTTCCAAAAATAATTGGTCCTAACATATATAATTTACCGCCCTGAAATCGAAAATCGCTTTTTTGACATTTTTGTTTGTATGTCTGTCTGTCTGTCTGTCTGCCTGGATGTTTGTTACCTTTTCACGAGATAACGGCTGAACCGATTTATATGAAAATTGGAATATAAATTAAGTTCGTTGTAACTTAGAATTTAGGCTATATGGCATTCAAAATATTTTATTTGAAAGGGGGGTTATAAGGGGACTTGAATTAAATAAATCGAAATATCTCCCTAAATCTATATCTAAATTACAGGAAGTTAATGCCACTCAGATAGAGGTTAATCACAGAAAAACGGAACCTATAGTAATATCAAGAGCTGTGATGCAAGGTTCACCCTTATCGCCTTCATTATACATCTCGACGGATCACATCCTTCATGAGCTTACTTCCGAAGAACTTGCCGAAGAATATGGTTTTAAACTCGTATCAGGTCTTCCCAATGTAACCGTTCTGAGCTTCGCTGATGATATGGTAATTGTTGGGAAAGACTCTGAAGCTGCCAAACATATTGCCGAAATAGCAACTAGAAGACTTCATGAAATTGGATTGGAGATTAACGCGAAAAAATCTAAATGCATCTCTATTGTAAACGGTAAACTTAATACGTCTTCTATTTACCTCGATTCCACTACAGAAGTGCCCGCATTAGACATCAATGAAACCGTCAAATATCTCGGAGTAACTTACAATGACGAAACCGTTTTCGACTCCGCGAGAACTATGGAAGCCCTCCGATCTCAGTTAGAACGTCTAACCACCTCACCCTTGCTCCAGCCTTACCAAAAATACAACGTGGTTTCTTCCTTCATTTGTCCGAAGCTTGTATACCCTTTTCAAACAACCCCTCCTGATAAATTACCTGTCAATTTCCTCAAAGATGTAGATCTTCTTATTAAAAGCTCAATTAAGGACATCCTACAACTTCCTGGAGATATTCCAGACAATATGTTGTATTCCGACAAAAAATTTAAAGGCTTAGATATTTTCTGCGCACGTTGGGAAGCCTACTTGCAACACGTCAACTCTTGCATGAAGTTGAATATGTGTAATAACATGTACATAAACAACACTAGATGTCTAATGGAGGAAGCTAAACATTGTTTGAACAACCTTCAAATCGATGAAACTGAACACCTAACTTCTACGGGTGGAGTAATAAACACCAGAAAAATTAGGACCGAATTACGCCAGCGAGAGTACAACGCATGGTGCAACTTACCTCAAAAGGGAAAAGGCGTTATTCTGTACAGTGAATTCACTCCCTCTAACAAATGGATAACTAAGCCCGATGGAATGACTAGCGGTGAATGGAAGGAGGCTATCAAGATTACTGCCAACGTAAGCGCTATAAGAGCCATACCCGGTAGGTCTCAGGACAACCACTGCAGGCGATGCCTCAGTGAGATAGAAACCCTTGGACATGTCCTGGGAGCCTGCCCTTATGGCGAAACATTGCGTATACATAGGCACCATGCAATTAGAACTAAATTGGCCGATGCCCTTAGAAAACTAAAATACACCGTCTATGAAGAAGTCCACGGAATCGCCGACAATGGCAGTAACAGACGAATTGACAATCGCCATTAGCGAATCCCTGTCTCAGGGTATGATAATCGACCCCACCATCAGGTTTGAAACGTTCAAAGGACAGCCCGAAGACGTACACGAGGAGAAACGAGCAATCTACGTTCCAACCATCCCGTATTATAAAAATAAATACCAACTTCACGATATCAGTGTTACGGGATTGATGTTTGGAGCAAGAGGAGTGATACCCAACTTCTCTTCTAAATTCTGTAAGACCCTAGGACTGCACAAATCTTTTCTGAATGAACTGGCCCTCCTCATAATCAGAGAGTCAGTCAAACTTTTACGGAACCACCTATATGGACTCTAATTCAGTGTATGGAAAAAACTGACGCACCATTATCATTTTTCTTTTTCCTTCTTAGCTTTCATTGATTCTTTACTTCAAATTTTTTTTCTTCTGTAAACTGCCATTGTTTGTTTGTGTATTTGTTTGCCTTTTTCCTTACTCTTTTAGCTCTCATCATCTATTTGTTCTTGTATTGTCTTGTATGCTTTGTCTAATGGCAGCCTCTAATTTGAGGAAGCTCTGATAAATAAATAAATTAATTTTCATGAAAAATATTACATAACAAAAGTTTCTTTAAAAATAATTTCTGATAAGTTTTATTCCATGCAAAATTTTGATAGGACTGATATTTAATGAGATAAATGAGTTTCAAAATTACAATAACAACGCCATCTAAGGCGGTGTAATGAAATAAACTAATGACTTCGTCTATAAGGGACCTTGGACAACAACAATCGAACGCTATGAAACATACGGTAGCCTAAAGAGAATGTTTCTGTGTTTGTATGAAGTAATATCGGAAGCTAAATTAACCGATTTGTATAATTAATTATTAATTCACCATTAGAAGGTGTAGTTTCTCTAGATGGACATAATGCTATAATGTTATTACAGTAACTTCTGAGTGAATCGAGGACAGGTAAGATTAAAATAAATTCTTATGCACAGAAAACTTGATAGGCATTCGTTTCCTGTATTTCCTAAAATAATTTTTATGACTAAATGAGTGGTCTCTAGATCAAAATGATCGCATTTTATTTTTTTTAACACAATTTAAATTAAGTAACATAATAAACGATTTATCCTTCTATCAAACACGAATGCTCCCTGTATCAAACGTCCTATTTTAATTATGTAATTATTTTATATTTATTTCTAACGGGTGCAGCGGAGCGCACGGGTACGGCTAGTAAGTTATATTTTCCTTAAAAGACATTTCATCTACAACAATAATAGTTAGAACCTTTTCATTCAGTGATAGAATATCTGATTTTATTTTTAATAATGAATTGTAAAATGGTGGGATTTATGCCGGGACCTATAGCAGATTCATGAAATCAATTTTGGAGAGATCTAACTGTTGATAAACATTATTTTCTTGTTAAAAATCTTTAGTCTTGAGGTGAGCAATAATGGAATGTTGCGGCAAAACTTTTGTCTTAACTGGAATACCGTCTCCACATTTGCTTCTTTTTAAGCGCACTTGGGGCTAATGAATTCACCATCTTAAACAATTTTAATTAAATCAGCTTTTGAATTTGCTGTGTTCGGAGCTGTCATTTACACTTGAGAAATTTTTCATCTTTTAGGAATTCGTGAATCTTAAAAAAAAAGAACTTTATTTAGTGAAATATTAATAATGCCTGTAAAGTATAGGGCTAGGCAAATTATTTTGTACGAATAACTACCTGAATCACTTATTATGAAAAAAACGTGAGTCCACATTCTTCACAAAATCAACAATTCACATTTTTATGTTACGCATCCCAACGCAAACTGTTTGGTTAAAAAAGAAGTCAAGACTTTCAATTTTTGTATACGGAGAAACTATAAATAAATTGTGTTTTGTATGAAGAAAGTAAAGTAGATTTATGCAGTTTGGTAACTGATTCAGTTAGCATAGAGAATATTATGTAATTGCTAATGTACTATCTAATTACTGTACATGGTAGATAAGTATCGTTCGTCGTTTCTGTCTGATATCAGAGAAAGCATAGCCCCCTCGATGCAAGATCTAATACGTTTCTCTGGGGCCTTCGCGGTTCTTTCATTGTGTTTTTTATTTTGACCCACATTTTCGGAAGAAGGGGCTGTTAAATTTAGTGAATGAATAATTGTTACCTTCAGTCTGTTATTAAAAACAAAACATTAAAAATTAAGAGTCCTACGACTGATTTGAAGCTCAGTATACTTTTCCAGTTTATTACACTTAATTTTTACTTATTCCTGATGTTCCAAAGTGTTAGTTATTGAAATCCGATAATATAAAGTGATCTGAATATATTCTTTGATTTTTGTACAAATATTCTGTCCCTCTAACCTAAACGTTTCGTCCAGAACTGTTGACAATGTTTTTAATTAGTGTTAGCATATTGCTTATCATATTACTTGTGTTTTGTTTTTTAAAGAATTTTAGATAAGGCCGCAAATAGCGATAGTAGCCGACGCGCCCTATTAAACCTAACTAATGTTTAGGACTTCAGTCCTTGTCCTGTGCATTTATTTACCTATATGGGCATGGCACACCTAAAAGACAAATGCAAATAACTGTAGTAGTAGAAGCAGTAATAATAATAATAATAATAATAATAATAATAATAATAATAATAATAATAATAATAATAATAATAATAACAACAATAATCTTATAATAGAAAAGCAACATTCTACTGGTGTGTACATGACTACTCCCTATCTCTATCTTTTGAAAATCTGATGAAAGATCTAGCAGCTAAGCGTAGTTTCTAAAACAAACAATTCCACATTTAACTGACATTGTGTGCAACTATAATGAGAATAATCCTTACGACATCACGTGTTTGTTGAAGAACAAAACTCATATCACAGTTCATCGCGCTAATCGTCACGTCATCCTCGCCGCCTACAATCCCTGCCGCTAGATAGCACTGGTGAGTCATTCGCCACTTTTACCGTGAACTTTCCAGTATTATCATTGGAGAGTATTTGTTTATACTGTAGATTTTAAGGCTCGGCCACACACACACGGCGATCAAACCGTCGCGTCGCGGGACAATAGCGACGTTCTGCGATCTAGTAACGCCAGATAGAAAGCAGCAGCTGAGCGATCTAGTGTTAAGAAAAGTCGTCTACAAGATACTCCAATAGTTTTTGTTTCTTTTCGTCTGGGTTATGTTCGTTCAAATCATGAAGTCCATTTCTGATCAGGAAGAGCTGCTTCTTCTTCTTCTTCTTCTTCTTCTTCTTCTGCTTCTTCTGCTTCTTCTGCTTCTTCTTCTTCTATTAGCACTGTATTGTGAAAGAAAAAAGAGGTAGTGATATTTGTACAAAATCAATAAAAAGAGTGAACGGTTGGGTGAATATCATCGCCTCTACGTAGAACTGCAATCGCACGAAGATCGTTTTTCAAGTATTTTCGTATGTCCCGAGCATGTTTCGACCAAATACACGATCAATTAACTTCCGAGTGACTTCTTCTGCCATTCCGTACTGTCTGCGAGGCAAATCTGTCCCGAAACACAATGATCTAGATTCTAAACTGGTCCGCCGCTTCAGTCCGCTTTTTGTTTGACAGGAATGATAAAATCTTACACAATACAATTCAAACGCCTTCCCACAGCGTCGCAGCAGATCACTTTCTGTATGGCAAAGCCTTAAGGTTTCTGGCCCATTCCGTCACTATTGTTAGGTGGCTACGAACTCATAGGCTACTACAAATCCATTAGCCGCTCAGTATGGTGAGAAGCCGCCACTGCAAATAACACAGAACAAACGCAAGGTAAGGAACACATACCCCGTCCAGGTGAGAGGGAAGCAAGTCTCTGTTACCTTGTCGAAAGTGAAACACGGGTACACGGACTTCAGCAAATCTACAGTACGATTATTTAGTCCTGGACAGTTGCCGGACATGTGCGCCTGGGTCAGGCCAGTAGTTACGCCAAGGGGTGTTTGGGTTAGTCACTCGCTTGCCTTCGGAGCGATCGGATGTCATGCGTGCGGTATAGCGGTATGTTTCTAGTACAATTAGGCTGTACTGCACTTCTTTACCGACCGCTCGCCCGTATCTCTACTCCAGAACTCTCCCCACTACTCCTATTACTTCCCCTCTTTCGCGTCGCTGAGCTGTCAGGACTAAATAATCGGTCTGTACTTAAACCGAAGCAGAGATATTTTTAGTTTACATAAGCCTATACTGTAAAATGAACTAGGAGCAAAATCAGTGAACACTAAGGAAAGATTCAAGATTAATTAAATACTGCATATTAAAAAGAAAAATAAATTATTCCGTTTATGTCTTTTTTTTATTCAAAATATTGGGTAGGATATAATAGGAAAAATCCTATAAAAATTGAAAATAGTGAATAATGATATGTATCTTATCATAAATTGCATCATTTTATGTTTGATAGAACTTCTGGGAAAAGTGCTATAAATTAACATTACAGGCACAGGGCTAGAAACTAAGAAGAATAAAATGGAAAAGAGAATTATTATAATATAAATGACAATTTATTACATGTGCCGTCTATGCTTATCCTTATTTAACAAATATATTGGTTATACAATATTTTGTTACATAATATATATTTATTTGAACGTTTTCGGCTCTATGGAGCCATCATCAGAAACAAGTAAGCCCATATGTATGGTGTGAGTACACTATATGTTGCCGTACAAGTAAACTCAATTAATGTTAAAATTAAAAGGCATGTTTCTATTTAAAAACAATAATTGTAAGGCAGAAATTACAATATAAATACAAGGCGGCTCTATGGGCCGTGATAAAATGTTACAATTGCTGATGATAAAATTAACTAAAATACTTTAAAATGGTTAAGATCAGAATTAATAGTCGTCCAGTTTGATGGTTATGTAGCTTTCCATATTTGGCGGGAGCTGGGGCGACAGCTGTGGGGAAGAAAGTATCAAATGTAATATCTATACTCAAAAATTTTTCAATGATGCTCGTTTCCAGAACAAAGTATATACATATCTCAATGCTATTAATGCCAAGATCTTAATAATTCACATGAATCTGTTACAGAACATCTCGTGTAGAGATTATATGTACGTAAGCGCACGGAACAGTTGTTTATTAGTTAAAAGTTTGAACTATTAATTGTTAAAAGGGCAATTTTTTTTACAAATTAATAAGAGAAACGTGAATGACTGGGTCTTAGATTGAGAACTGTATGAACTGCAACTTACTATGATGAGTGAGGATGTGTTCTTGAGTTCACTGAAGACAGAAAGCAACTGGTCGATGCGCTCCGTGTACAAAAATTACGTAAACTATGTCACAGCTGATGGTGGAAGGGGGGGGGAGAATAGTGGTAGGTTGATAACCCATCACGTGTACTGTGTGCGTTCAGATTGAATAACGGATTATATAAATTTGGAATGTGCTCATTTAAGAGAGGAATACCTAATTTTTAATGCCCGGGCTATATGAAAATCTTCTGCTGCAGTGATATGCGTGCAATTATTTAAAGGGAGAATTACACGTAATGTTTCATTGATGTTGGTTAATTCGTGGCCATTCTCAATAAGGTGGGTCGCGAATTTAGATTTTCTCCTGTTGTATTTGAAATCTGCGACATGTTCATTAAATCTGGTTTTAAAATTCCTACGAGTTTGTCCTATGTATTTGTGAGGGCAAGTTTTGCACTGTAACATATATATCCCCCTGTTCTGATGTTTGTCGATTACGTTAATTTTATTGGGTAAAATATTATTGAGTTTATTACTTGTTCGGAACGCTAGTTCAATGCCATGTTTTTTGTAAAGGTTATTGAGTTGGTTGGAAACTTTACCAAAGTATGTCATAGGGACTCGTTTTTTAGGTGTAGGGGGTTCAATGGCTGAAAGTGTAGTGTGTTGGTTGTGTAGCAACTTATTTTTCCGTTTTTGAAACAGCTTATTTATTTCTTGTTTATTAAAGCCATTAGATCTTGCTAATTCTGTGATATAAGTGAGCTCTTTGTTGAATCGTTTTTTACTTAAAGGCACCATTAATAGTCTATCAATGAGGTATCTGAATTTGCTGAGTTTGTGTGTCTCGGGGTGATTAGATTCTTTATTTATGGTATGATTTGTGGAGGTAGGTTTTCTAAAAATATCAAAACTTATCTTGGAGTTCATTACAAATATGTGCAAATCTAAAAAGTTTATAGATCGATTTATGGCTTGTTCGGAAGTGAAGCTTATGTTTGAGTGTAGGTGATTGAAAGCGTTGGTAATGCTGTCGCTAATATTTGTATCGTTCTCGTATACGAGTAACGTATCGTCTACATATCTAACATAAGCTATAATATTAAACTTACTTGAAAGAGCAGGGACATTATTGTTCTCCAAATTTTGCAAAAAAATTTCAGCTAATAAGCCAGAAAGTGGGTCGCCCATCGCTAGGCCTTTGTTCTGTGTATATATGGCATTGTTAAACTTAAAATAATTTTGTTTCAAAGAAGTCTTAAGAAGATGTATTACTTGGTCTATTATAACTGATTCCAATTGAACTTCGGCAAGTTTGGATTTAATGATATCTAGGGTCTCGTCAATGGGGATGTTTGTATACAGGTTAGAAACGTCTAAAGAAAGTAATTTAGTTTTATTTGTTGGTTTCAATTTAACAAGTTTTTTGATGAGGTGTTTTGTGTTTGTAATGTTGTATTTGTTATCTAAAATCAGATTACGTTTCAAAAAGCTATGTAAGAATTTGTTGATTTTTCTATTGGGTGCATTTTGACTGTTTACAATTGGTCTCATAGATAGCTCTGCTTTATGCGTTTTAGGTAATGCTTTCAAGAAGGGGGCCTGGGGATTAATTTGAATTAATTTATTGATAGAGTCCTTTGAAATGAGGTTTGGAGAATTCTTTAGAGCTGTTTTTAACTGTTTCTGATAAACATCAGTAGGATCAGTGTTGATCTCAGATATGTGATTATTGGCAAAGAATTCTTTTGTTTTCTCAATGTATTGATCTTTAGACATGAGGACTACAGCATCATTCTTATCGGCTTTTGTATGGACTATCCCTTCTTGTTGCAGTTTTTTACGTAAATCAGACATGTTTTTCATATTCTGTTTGGCTTTTTTAAATTCTATTGCGGTTTTGGGGTCGTTCATATGCTTGTTAATGATTTCGGCCGTACTGTGGTTAAGAAAATCTCTATTCACATTCTCACTGTTTGTGATTATGTGCTGAGTTTCGATGGCTAGGGTGCTCAGCACTTGTTCCTGATTTGTATACTTATAGTTATATTTGTAACCGTTTGAAAGGATTTGATAATCATTCTCAGTGAGTTGTGAATCGGTGAGATTAATTACTCTATTGCTCATGGGAATGTGAGTTGGTCTGAAACTCTCAGAAGATTTTTCGGAATCCAGTAGCGAATTGAGTTTTTTATACAGCGTTTGATATTTACTATTCATAATTCTATCAATTCTTTCATTGCAGGATTCATGAATTTCATTCCAAATTGGGTGTAATGCTTTACCGGCTTTTAGATGCAAATCATATAGTTTTTGGTTTAAATGCTGCTTTTTCTTATATAAGAACTTTATTTCGTTTTCTAACCATCTTGTTTGTAATTGTGACTTTGTTTTCCTTGCAGCGAAGGAATTATTATGGATTTTTATTATAGCATACTTTGGCGTGACGTTGTGTTTTAGGCATTCTTTATTGTACCAGATGTTTGCAATGGTTTTATGTAATTTCACCTTCATATTCATATAGGCATTGTACAAATTTGCTTGACTAGCTGTTACAAATTTAAGAGGCATGATGGGGCCGATAAGCTAATTGCTATAAATGACAATTTATTACATGTGCCGTCTATGCTTATCCTTATTTAACAAATATATTGGTTATACAATATTTTGTTACATAATATATATTTATTTGAACGTTTTCGGCTCTATGGAGCCATCATCAGAAACAAGTAAGCCCATATGTATGGTGTGAGTACACTATATGTTGCCGTACAAGTAAACTCAATTAATGTTAAAATTAAAAGGCATGTTTCTATTTAAAAACAATAATTGTAAGGCAGAAATTACAATATAAATACAAGGCGGCTCTATGGGCCGTGATAAAATGTTACAATTGCTGATGATAAAATTAACTAAAATACTTTAAAATGGTTAAGATCAGAATTAATAGTCGTCCAGTTTGATGGTTATGTAGCTTTCCATATTTGGTGGGAGCTGGGGCGACAGCTGTGGGGAAGAAAGTATCAAATGTAATATCTATACTCAAAAATTTTTCAATGATGCTCGTTTCCAGAACAAAGTATATACATATCTCAATGCTATTAATGCCAAGATCTTAATAATTCACATGAATCTGTTACAGAACATCTCGTGTAGAGATGTAGATCTTGGCATTAATAGCATTGAGATATGTATATACTTTGTTCTGGAAACGAGCATCATTGAAAAATTTTTGAGTATAGATATTACATTTGATACTTTCTTCCCCACAGCTGTCGCCCCAGCTCCCACCAAATATGGAAAGCTACATAACCATCAAACTGGACGACTATTAATTCTGATCTTAACCATTTTAAAGTATTTTAGTTAATTTTATCATCAGCAATTGTAACATTTTATCACGGCGCATAGAGCCGCCTTGTATTTATATTGTAATTTCTGCCTTACAATTATTGTTTTTAAATAGAAACATGCCTTTTAATTTTAACATTAATTGAGTTTACTTGTACGGCAACATACAGTGTACTCACACCATACATATGGGCTTACTTGTTTCTGATGATGGCTCCATAGAG
This sequence comes from Periplaneta americana, assembly GCF_040183065.1. NCBI lineage: Eukaryota > Metazoa > Arthropoda > Insecta > Blattodea > Blattidae > Periplaneta > Periplaneta americana. Next base: position 107,297,869 of record NC_091127.1, on the reverse strand, counting down.
CCGAAAACGTTCAAATAAATATATATTATGTAACAAAATATTGTATAACCAATATATTTGTTAAATAAGGATAAGCATAGACGGCACATGTAATAAATTGTCATTTATAGTAATTAGCTTATCGGCCCCATCATGCCTCTTAAAAGATAATTATGATAAATACAATTGAACTGAATTTAAGAGGGGGAGGGCTATAACAGCCTTAGCACTGTGACCTGAAAGATCTATTGCGCATCCCCATCATGTTCATAATGAACTGAATCAAACTATGGACTGGGACAGTTGATAGCTCATCAAGCTTTGAAAAATGTTTTCCGAAGATGAGAACTCTTTGATGATCGAGTGCATTGGATTCGCACAATACTGTACTCCAACCAGGAGAAAGTCTCAGAGGAATGAGACGCAGCGGGGTAATGCTGTGAATGAATGTTAATATCATAAGATGTCATAAGGTCACACACGTGGGTACATGCATCTCCACTGTCTAACTCTCAAAGCACAAACAATAACACTGATACACACATACTTATACTATCCTAGTTACAAAAATGCCGTGAATGAATGTTGATGTCATAAGATGTCATAAAGTCACACATGTGGGTACACGCATCTCCATTGGCTAACTCTCAAAGCACAAACGATAACACTGATACACACATACTTATACTACCCTAGTTACAAAATTAGATCATGGTCAATCTCCTGGTCTTTTAATCCCTCCATACAGGAAATAACATATGCAGGAGAGCACATATTTTTTAAACTGACGTTATAACGGTAATATTATCTATCTACTTCGCTCCAATAGATGACGCAATAGTAAGCATATTCCTTTCACGATTAATCTCCTGGTTGGAGAACAGTAGATGAGTTACAGACTCATCTCCCTGTAAACAACGAGTGCAGGTTGGGTTGATATTATGTCCCATCTTGTACAGGTTCTTCTTGAGGGCACAGTGTTCTGTAATGAATCCAACTGCCCAGCGGAGCTGTTTCTTGCTCAATTTTAACAAATCACTTGACCTGCTTTTATTAAAATTTCTTATGAGGGCCTTTGAGTGTCTACAGCCCTCACTTGAGTTCCAGTAGTTTTTGTGTTTCTTATGATAAATACAAAGGAGGCAAAGAGAAAATCAATGAAAAATAAAAAATAAGATAGATGAAAAACATAAAGAAGGCAAAGGGGAAAAGAAGGCTGAAATGGGAAGAAGCTAAATGAGAAACAGAAATGAGGCAAAGAGAAACACAAGAGGGAAATAGAAAGAAAATGGATGAAAAACAGAAAGAATACAAGGAAACAGAAAGAAGATGGATTAAAAAGGAGAAGAGAAAAAAGAGGAAACGAGATTTACGTTTTAAGTGTCATTCACAATGAAAATTAAGTGAAAACGTTAAGGAAAGCGTCAAGCCTATGACGGCATTCACAATAAATCAATTAAGCGTATTAGACGAAAAAATTAGATGTTAACTTACGATCTTTTAAACTCCATGCTTTTACGCATATTTTTAGTGTAACTAATTAAAGACAGACGTATACAGCCAATCACAGATGAAGAATCTACGCCTGAGAAAATGGCGTCGTTTGACGACTAGTTTATAATTTTATGTCAACAGTATAAAAGCTTATATGTCTTCACAACAAAATAAAATAATAATAATAATAATAATAATAATAATAATAATAATAATAATAATAATATGAAGATTTACAACTGAGAGAAAATGTCTGGAAAACAATAATTGCATCTGAACTAAACTCTGAAGGTAAGTCAATAAACGTAATACTGATTTATTTTTATTCAAATGTTTATATTATCACGGTATAGGTATTCATACAGTAAGGAAATTGGCTAAGACAACATGTTAGCTCAGCATCACTAGCGCGACTGGTGGCGAATAACTATAACTACACGCTCACCATGTCGATTAACTTGGAAAAATAAATAAACCCATCACAAAATACGTAATATTAAATAAAAAGATGCACATTATTGTATGTCTGACATCTAACATTTAAATAAATTTAAACAACGGAACAATAATTATATAGAAAGAGCAGAATTTTATTTGAGAACAGGTACTAATTTCACATTTCACTTAACCTGTAATGAAATGTACTGCGGGCCCTATTATTACAAGTTTAATGTCTCCAAAATGATTCATTGGAAGGTTAATCTGATTTTATTAAAAATACAAAATGATACATCAATAGAATAGAAATATCATTATTATACAATAAATACAGTTCAACAATCATCAACAAAAAATATGTCAGTGGCGTAGCGTCAGTGTAAGCTAAAAAGCTTAGCTTCCCCACTTAATAATAATTTCATAATAAACCTGTAGTTTATGGAGAAAATTATTTATTAATTTTAATAGAATTTATATTTACGCGTTAAATATTATGATGTGGCAGGTCAGGATGATTTGTGATGCAGCAGTAAACAAGAAGCCTGCATACACCAGCTTCCAAGCAGACTGGTTTCTTCTGTGTAATCCACCCCGCAGATTTTCCATCCCTTTCTAACTAAACTACCCTTGTCGCAAGGCTCGCAAGAAGCTAGCTTTGACATTGAAAATAAGTATTTTCCGAGTTATCCCTTTTCGTGAGTTGTGTTCAGTTGAAGTGTTAGTGTGCATTGTGGTTGATATAACAAATAATGAGCGAAATAACAGTTCCTCACACCAATTTACTTGAATTTTTTAGGACAATTCTATTATCAAGGCTGACTTACGAACAAAAGAGTGATATAAAAAACAAATGACCGACTCCCTTGCTGTCAATGAAGGACACAATCAAAAGACAGACTGTATCTATTGACCGTTAATATTGTGATTCCTCTAACTATGACAGGGAGTGAGCTAATGTTACACGTATACATGTCTATTTGTTAGAGATATGTGTAAACCGTGAAATCATATTTTACTACGTACCATTTGAGGTCATGCCTTATTGGTGTTACGAGGTTCCAACCAATCTTCGACTGGTGACTAGAAATTGACTACTATTTATTGTAAGACTATATTTTTGTAATACGTTTTCTCATATTGCATGAAAGACAACTTGAGTTAGCTTCCCCTGCTCAAAATTTCATGCTACGCCACTGAAATATGTAAATACGCATATCGTAGTATTACCGATAACTGACAAAAGTTCATACTTTTTAAGAACACTTGAGAATTTTGAAACTTTAGACAAGCAAAAGTTTAGTATATTTAAGAACTCATAAAAGCACGGCATTCAAACCCCCAATTGGAAATATAAATATATTACAGAGTGCAGTGATAGGAAAGGCCTTGTTTCCGATGTTAGCAGAAAACATCAGAATATACAGACGTCCATGAATACTGTCGATATAGCAGTTTAGTTTTTGAGAAAGTGAAAAAATGCAATTCTGCGTTTCATACTTCGTTGTTGCTGCAATTTAAAGTATGAACAATAAGGTTCCCTCAAACCCTCATTCTTCTAATAAATCTTTCTCTCCTGTGTCATCACCATAACATATAAACAGCTGAGTTCCCGGTAGTGTTGGTTATTTGCCGATTAGATCGCTAGCTGTATGCGGGCGCATGTCTGTCCGCAGAAAAAGTGGCGAGATTTTCTTATTATTGTCGCACTTATTTCCGGCAGCCAATGACGTTACACGTCGGCTACAATTAAACGTGTGCGTCTTTTCATTCGCTACTAATTACGTTACGCACTTCCTAAGGCTCGATAAATACTTAATATAATCGCCCGCCATTTTGGCTCTTTCGTTGGTGTTCGCAGAAAGCACACGAGGACGTTATTCGCCGCTCAATTATTTGCTGAATTACAGTGCGTTTGATTTATTATCATAGAAGCTACGACATGATAATGTTTGACGGTGCGGCAAACAGATCCTCGTCTGGTAGCTCGGCAACGAAAGAACAAAAATGGCGAACGATACTACCTATCTAGACTTTATAGAGCCTTCATTTCCTAAGGCGTAAACAAAGAGGAGGAGTCACGCCAGAAATAACAGCAACGCGACTATATAAAAATATCTATACTGATATATTAATACGAACTAATCACTACATAGCCTACGTTCTGGAATAATAGCCAATATCAACAAAGGACAGCATTCGTGCCAGGCGTACCAATATATAATATCCCAGAACCACAGATATCATAATATCATATACTAACTCCCAAAGACAAAATTTATTTAATAAATAATTCATTAAAATGGATCGCACTGTATCAATTAAACAAAAATATTTCATTATAGAGTTCCCACAAATAGCCATTTCGCTAGTTTTCTGTTCTATTTTTCCATTGTTTACTATATACGTTAAGTTTTTATTTTTAATTTTGACATTTAATTTAACGGTTTAATTTTTAACCTTAATTTTCAATGTGAACAGTCTTTCAGTGAAAGCGGTAGAAGAGAAAGGAGGAAATGAAAACTAAGAGGGAAAGAAATTGCGAGGAAGTTAAAAGTACATGAAGAAGAGAAAAATGGATGAAAAAGAGTGAAAAGGAAAGAGCAGGCTCACATAAAAGATTGAAATTGTAAGAAAAAGAGGATGAAGACAGTGAAAATAGGAGAAGTGGAAGAAGAGAAGAAAAAGTTGAGGTGTAGTCAACTCATATTACTGAAGACTCGAAACTCGTTCTTAGGTGAATCAGCTCGCATCCTCTCAACTTCGGGCTTGCTATTGTGGCTCGAGGATTTACATTACAGACTCAAACCCCCTCCTCCCGTGCATTCGGGGGGATAAGTTGTAAAGAACGTCGATAGTGGAAGACGAGGGTAGGCGCCCTTCCGACATATCACCCACACATAATCCCAAGTTCTACTCCCCATTTCACCCCTGTAACAAGTCCGCTGTGAACTTCCCTCCTACTGAATTGCCTGGTTGGTACAGACCCTTCAGCAGTTCAGTGCCCCATGTCCATCGGTACCCCGAGGAAAGACTATCATTACACTATTAAGCTTTACTCACGAGACTCGAATTCGAAACCAGCTGTGGAGTTCGCTTATTTCCTTTTGCTAAATTTCTGTTACTGTTGTTGCTTGTCATTGGCATATATGTCCTCCTCTAGGTGAAATGCAGCCAAATTACAGATAATTTTTTCGGTGTATACTTTGCCCCTGGATCATCATGGGAAATGGTTTTACATTACACTAATATGATGGCGGTAGATGTAACAGCAGATACTTTGACCATCATTGACTCAATCGTCGATCTCAGTGCGTGTTGCACAGAAACTGTCTTAGAAACTGCTTTGGAAAATACTGTACGTCTACACATATGAATGACTGCAATGATGATTATTGGAGAAATTCTAAAATGCTGATAGGAGAGAAAGAGGTACGCTGCTCTTGGAAAATCATTTCCAAATACCATGTTTGTCAATGAAAACTTCCTCGTGACTTCGCTAACTTGATAAATGGACGCCCATTTGAATAATAATAATAATAATAATAATAATAATAATAATAATAATAATAGCAACAACAATAATTTATTCCAGAATTCAGCTTCAGCATCGCCATTAACCCTTAAATATTGGCAAAACTTCATTTCTTACACTAGTTTATTAAACCGTGTCGGACTGTAAAGAAAACAACTATCGCAACGTCCGTATTTTATATGTTGTACAATATTATTATTTTATTTATTGGTCTGACCCAATATTTTGGGTTTGCCCTGCGACACAGAATAGCTCACAATAAAATTTAAAATGAAAAATTATATAAACAGGTTTAGACAGAAGTGATTAAGACATAAGAAAAAAAAATAGAACCATGTATAATTTAAACTGAATGTACGAAATATCGCTACAGAAAATTTTATAATGGTAGTGACGATGGCATCTTGAAGTTCTCTCGTCAGCTTGTATTTTTCTCTCCACTTTACAAAGGCTTTTGGAATGGTGCCTCTCGCTCCAAAGAAGAGACCGGTAACTGTGATTTTTTCAACTTCGTATTTCGCTGATAGGTACTGAATCGTGGGCTAGTAGATTTTCTTTTTCTCTTCCTTCACTTCAGATGGTTGAGTGGCTGAGATTTAAAATCTGATCGTAGGATCAATTATTTCGTCTGTCTGTTTATTCCTATTTATAGCTATGATATCGAACCTACGATTGCTCCCACCATCAGAAATACAACGAACTTCCTCTTGAACGTCTAGATTTTAGGATCGAAGGGCATCTGTGATCATAGAACGCATGATGTGAAATTTTAGTTTTCCTACCAATTTTTTCCTCTATTGTTCTATTAAAATTATAGCATATAGCCTATTAATCTGTTGTATCCTATAGGGTACTTAGCGAATTTAAGGGTTAAGAACTCTCAAGATATGCTTTCGAGTATACCTTCTTCCTCTTGATTCGTAATTTAGCTCCTAGTTTGGAATGTTCGTGTTGTCTATTTTATTTGTCATAATATCTCCTTTTAGATAGTCATTTCTAAAAATAAATATTTTAACGCTGAGCAATCGAATTCTCTACCTCTGAGATACACTACCGCTTCTTTTTAATGTGACAAACTTTCTTTATTACAATGAGGAGTAATACAGCAGTGAAGAAGTCGGGGGAATTTTCCTATACCAGCACGGACGAAAGGATGTCTAAAAATAATGTATAATACACAAGTTAAAATGTTGTTATTTTGTTCGTAGGTTCGCTACGCTCGAATTGAGGCCACGTTTCACAAACATCCCTATCCAAAAAAATTAAAATTATTTTTATCACCTGTATCGTATATAGGTCTAACTATTACGATTTCAATAAAGAGTATCCGATCGTTCTTTCATCGTTATCTCGTTTGAATTCTGTACACCACAAGCCTCTGTTTTCCTGTAATAGAATTGTACCAGTAAGTAGTTTAGATCCTATATTTTCGATCTTGAACAATTATAGGATAAATTTGATTTTATTACATTGCTTATAAATCTAAAACGATATTTAAAACTGATCTACAGACAGCATGTAAATGTTACAGTCAGAACGCGAAATTCGTCAAAATCCGAAGTTTGTAGGAAATTCCAGTTCTGACAAAGCTCTTTAGGAAATTCTAGTTTCCACTTAACGTAATCAGTTACATCTAGAAATAACTATGGCTCTTAAGGAAATTCTAGTTGTATAATTAAGTTAGAAATAACTGATTGTTATTAGTAAAAATCCGTTGTAACGATTTCAGAACGCGAAATCCGTCAAAACCCGAGGAAATTCTAGTTTTCACTAACGTAATTCAGTTAGATCTAAAAAAAAATAATTTACTAAAAAGACTTTACAAAATTTGTACTTGCACATGAACATTATTATGACTATTGTCATTGTTGTTGTCGTTCAAAAACAAAATACTTTTATTACGCAAATAATTATGGTATGGGATGCTTAAACATTACTATTTTTGTTGTTGAATTACTAAGAATTATGTTACAGAACTCAATATTATTATTTTTTTGTCTCACAAGCCACTTGTATATACTCGTATACAGTGCATTTCTAGAATCTACAACAAATAACTACCTACATTACATGTTTCAATTTACATCATACTGTAGCCTACAAGTTTTAACAATATAAAATAATCATTTATGCTCGACCATGCCGAAATGTAGTAATTATACACCTGGTAGCAGTCCTTTAATGCATGTCATTAAAGTACACCTATTAATTAAAGTTCAGGTTTTCGATTATTCTCGGATATGCAATCGAAAGACAACCAGGGAAACGTCACGGAGGCTGGAAATCTAATACTGTCGCAGAAGGTTATGTTCTGTTACTATAATAATTAGCGTTAATTCAAAATAATATTCAAATAAATTCAATTTGTCATCTCGTTTTTCAATGTCGAATTCAATTTCAAGGTTATATCAAGATTAATTTTTATCTTACTCTCTAGATTATATCAAGGTCGTCGACATTCGTTTCCCGGAAAAAATCAATACTTTCGCGTCTGTGCACATCTCACAATTTATGAGGTAGGCTCTTGCACTCATTCATATAATAATAACATGAATACTTATGAATAATTTCAAGTTAGAAATATGGTCGAGCATAAAAAGTCGCATGAAACTTGCCTTTAATGGTAATTAAGACGCTCGTATGAAAATTATGAAACTCGCTTGCGCTCGTTTCATAAACATCCTCGCGTCTTAATTACTACCATTATAGGCTCGTTGCATAATGTACTATTGTGTGTGAGCAAAAAAAGAAAAAAATATATACAGTACTTACATAAAATACATTTTTTCACAATTCAATGCACCGAATTAAAAGCTACGAGTACAGTACATTCGCAACGTATCAAAGAAAAAAGTATCTCCTACTTTCACTCAAAATAACTTTTTTCAAGAAACACTAAAGGGATGTTGGCATCTCGATTAAATTATTTTTTATGTTTTATGTCTGATTTTGATGTCGAAGGCCAGTTTTGACTGTATAATTAAATATTTTATTTATTTGCTATTACACTGTTTTGAAAGAATCAAGTTCCATCTGTCTTTATACTTTTTTAACAATTTGCAAAATTCAGTGCTTTTTTCCTTTAAGGGGAGTATAAATGGCAATTTTGTTGAAAATTTTTTATTTTTGTTTTTTTTTTTAATGCAGAAACATTGTTTGGAATTTGCTATTTAATTTGATGTACGATATATTAAATTTGATTGACTGGAAGTATACTTATTCTTTTTTTTTTAATTAGCTGCATAGGCCATTTTTAGGATTTCATAAACCATTGGTCAGTTAAAAATTAATATCTCAATAACCATAAGGTCTATAAGACTGTGGTTTGACTCAAATTCTAGTGGAAACATTGCTGCATAAGTTGGTAGGACTGATGTAACAGTTTTGATTATTGTTTACGTTGTGCATGCGATATTCTTGGTATAACGTGGGTAATTCTTTCATTCTTTGTGTTCTTGTACTAGTATATTATTGATCTTGCATATCAATTATTACATTTGATCATGACAAGAGCAAACTACTCTTAATTTTCGACATGTTCCTCAGTAGTGTGGCTTATAAAACAGCTAAATTAACAGTAATACAAATATGCATGTAAAATAATCAAATAAATAAATGCAAATAAATAAAATACTTGTTTACTCACAGGATCTCAGGCACGTAGGCCTATGGTGACTGCAAGGACCCACAACAAGTAGAATTAGAAAAGAGGTAATGTTATTTCTTACGAAACCAACTGTACTCTCACAGTGCCATCCCAACCCATGGGTCATGACGTCATGTATACTCCGTGCGTTCCAAACTTCAGTCTCGCGAATTGGTGACCCTAGGCCGCAGTCTGCTAATAACAATCAGTTATTTCTAGATTAACTTAATTATATTAGTTAAAACTAGAATTTCCTAAAGAGCCATAGTTATTTCTAGATGTAACTGAATCATGTAAGTAAAAATTAGAATTTGCTAAAGAGCTTTGTCAGAACTAGAATTTCCTATAAACTTGGGGTTTTAACGGATTTCTCGTTCTGACTGTAACATAAACACAAACATAATACAAAAATGTTAATATAACATGTTAATATAAAAATATTAATATAACAATTTATATGGAACGAGTCAGGATGCGAGAAGAAATGTCAGAAGGAAGTGAAATAGGAAGAGGAGTATGACAAGGATGCCTTTTATCACCTACCCTGTTCAACAACCACTTGGAGGATTTAGTGAAGAACTTTCTCCAGAACACGGGAGGGGTTTTAGTAGGAGGAAGAAGATAAAGTGCATAAGATTTGCTGGTATTATTACGTTGTTAGCAGATGAGGAGACGATACTAAGGGATATGCCAGTGGAGCTAAATGACAGCTATGAGGAGTATGGGGTGAAGATAAATGCAAACAAGATGAAGATCATGGTTATCAAAAAAATTAATAAAGGAGGTAAACGTGCGAATTCGAAGTGAGACAGTAGAGTAAGTGGACAGCTTCAAATGCTTGGGGTCCACTAACCACAGAAACACGAGGTTCTCCCAGGAAGTCAAAGGAGGACAGCAATGGCAAACGAAGTTTTTAATAAATAAAGAAGCATATTCTGAGAATCTCTAGAGAAAGAACTAAGGAAGAGACTAGGAGAGTTCTTTGTGTAAAGTGTAGCATTGTATGGGGCAGAAACATGGACATTAAGACGAAGAGAAGTGATTAGAAGCATTTGAAATATGGATATGGAGAAGAATGGAGCGTGTGAAGTGGACAGACAGGATAAGAAATGAAGCTGTCTTGGAAAGAGTGGGTGAAGGAAGAATGATGCTGAAACTGACCAGGAAGAGAAAAAGGAATTGGTTGGGTCACTGGCTGAGAAGATACCACCTACTGAAGGATGCACTGTAAGGAATGGTGAACGGGAGAAGAATTAGGCGCAAAATAAGATATCAAATGATAGACGACATTAAGATGTATGGATCATAGGCGGAGTCTAAGAGGAAGGCAGAAAATAAGGAGTTTGCAGTGAAAGACCTGCCCTTGGATAGAAAACTGAATGAATATAACATTTTAACATAGCATTAACTAAACGATTTGGTGGCGAGAACTTAACCAAAATTTATTTTTATACCCCAAAAGTGACAAGGTTTATCGCAGATTGAACACAGTGTTTCTAAAAAGAAGCCGCAAAATGACGAAATTTCGGTTTTGAATGCATGATGATAAAACGCTGGACTCTCCGCTACGAAGTATTGGACAACGGGGACTGGCGACGCTTGACTGACATTTCTGGGGCTAGGCAAAGTTTGCATGTTCTTATCTGAGCGGTATGAAGGAAGTACAATTTTTTATTAAACACACGCACAATGCATGATGGAGTGTGTTGCATCACTATTTGCAAGATAGTTAAGTAAACACGTTCGTAATTGTATTGCGCACTCTCCGTGGTGATGCGGCGCGAAACAATTGATAGCGAACCATATCAATCATTCCGCTTCCTTCCCTGCTGTCACGGAACACCAGGAATCGTCACGTAAGCCAAATCTATCCATTTCATATCCTCCAAACCCATATCCGTAAAATCTTTTGTCTGTGTAATTGCTTTCCTAGATATATCATCTTTTTTACACTAATTTCCGGGCTTGAGCAACCACAAAAAAATCTATTGCTACATCGTTTTAGTGTTAGTGCCATTTAACTTCATGGCAACTGCATGAATTTAGCCTACATATATTTACTGACAAAAATCTGACTCTGACATTTAATCATAATCAATAATACACAAAAAACAATTTAACTGCGATTTGCCTACCTTACTTATTTTTCACTATCATAACTTCGCAATCTAATAACCACCTCCCTCAAATCCATTTTATATTATCCTCCCATCTACATCTCGGCCTCCTCAAAGGCCTTTTTCCCCCTCTGGCCTCCCAACTAACACTCTATATGCATTTCTCGATTCGCCCATAAGCAACGTGTTACATGCTCTGTCCATCTCAAACGTCTGGATTTAATGTTCCTAATTATGTCAGGTGAAGAATACAATGCGTGCATCTGCGTTGTGTAACTTCCTCCATTCTCCTGTAACTTCATCCCTCTTAGCTCCAAATATTTTCCTAAGCACCTTATTCTCAAACACCCTTAACCTCTGTTCCTCTCTCAAAGTGAGAGTCCAAGTTTCAAAAGCATACAGAACAACAGGTAATGTAACAGTTTTATCAATTCTAACTTTAAGATTTGTTGAGAGCAGACTGGATGATAAAGGCTTCTCAACCGAATAATAACAGGCATTTCCCAAATTAATTCTGTGTCTAATTTCCTCTTGAGTGTCATTCATATTTGAATTTTTCCACCTCTTCGAAGAATAAATTTTCAATTCTTATATTCCCATTTCGTACAATATTCTGGTCGCGAGACATAATCATTTACTTTGTCTTTTCGGGATTTACTTCTAAACCTATTCTTTACTTGCTTCAAGTAAAATTTCCATGTTTTCCCTAATAGTTTGTGGATTTTCTCCAAACATATTCACGTCATCCGAATAGAGAAGCAGCTGATGTAGGCTAACCCGTTCAATTCCAAACCCTCTTTATTATCCTGGACCTTCCTAATAGCATAGTCTAGAGCAAAGTTAAGAAGTAAAGGTGATGGTGCATCTCTTTGCTTCAGCCCGCACTGAATTGGAAAAGCATTCGGCAGAAACTGACCTATACAGACTCTGCTGTACGTTTCACTGAGACACATTTTAATTAATCGAACTATGTAGTTCCTTGGGAATACCTAAGGACTGTAACAGTGATATTAAATTGTAAATAAGAATATGAAAAATGAAATAAACAACGATTTTTATGTATGTCAGCATTAATGCGACAACAAACACATAATTCAACATAAGTTTAAAGTTTAAACAGAAATCTTGCCCTACTGTTTGCCTTAAGAACTTCACGAAGTTGGTGACGTAGTAGTGATACGGAACAATGGTTTTCTGTTGCTGTCTGTAAAGTTGACATGAATTAAGAACTAGGGGAACTTTGTGTCACAAATTGACCCTACTTTGGAGGTGTACTCATAATCGATAACTTTCCACCAGAAGACAAGATTAGACAGGCTATAGGCTAAATGACGGTATGCTTTGTAGTCGAGTATGTAAAGTTTAAGGCCGTTAAGGTTCGTGAATGAATCCTCTGAGTCAATAAACAAAGTTTTAATTTGCCGAGTCCCACCACCACACGTAGCGAGACAGGGTCCTGTTGTCTAATATATTATTTTCTCTGGCATCGCCGAGGCTGCGGTACTGCAACCATCACAACAATTTGAGCCTCCGGGCGATATTATTAACCACTTCCCAAGCACGGGCCTCGGTTCCGCAATACTTTTTCTAGCTCAGATCCTTAATCTTCTGCTGTAATACAGCCTTTGTTATCGCAAGAGTCTAACTTCTTGTCACTGTTCCCTGTATTATAGGCCTATATAGTACAGGAATGGCAAAAAAAAAAAAAAAAAAAAAACCGGACCGACTCTTGTAGCTGATTTCAGAACCTTGTTCACTCCAGAGCACGATAGACTGGTAACTAAGACTTTCGTGGTTCGAATCCTGCCTGGGAAGGAAACTTGTTTTTGTTCCTTATTCAAATTTATTCCCAGTACTTTCCGATTGCAGCGATATTTTACTACCTAATTAACTTATTATTCATAGAACATGACTATTACAAGTGGCATTGAACGTGGTCTTTCGCAAGCGGACGTGGGTCGACAGCATAGTTTAAGTAAATCAACTGTGAGTAACAGTATACAGCGTAATCCATTCCACAAAAATGAAATATTTTAATTACTGTATAGGCTAGTATTTTATTTTCTTGTTCACAATTTCATTCATTCCTGTCATTTAATGTTAGTTGAGAGACACTTCGGATTTAGTGAACCTAGGATATAGCGAACGAAATATGCAAGTCCGCAGAGGTTCACTATATCCGGAGTTGACTATATATACCTAAATGGAGACTTTCCATAACAGCTAACACCATATTACCTTTTACTCTTCTTCCAGTACATGTAACTAGGTTGAATAGGCAGAATTTTAAGAGAATTATGCTTAAGTGATTGATAGATGAAGCATTTTATGACACTGGTACGTATTTTAAGACTTCTTTTACATGGTTTTAGTTTTAATATAGTCAAAGAGACAATGTCATTGCAAATTATTTGCTAATAGACAATAATCAAATATCAATATGATGCTAAGGGTTTTAGTGCTCTTAAATTACATTACCCTCGGCCAGGTTTGAACAGCGAACCTCAGTTTCAATGGCTCGCATGGTACTCGCTAGACTACAGAGCACAACTCAGGGTAATGAATTCCATCTTATAGTATCCCAGCTCGGAAATTAAATTCCAAGTTGTGTAATAGTAACATAGTGTAGGAAAACATTCATAGTACTGCCTTTGAAAGCATTCGAACCAAAAATCTTCTTTTCTTCACAGCACTAATCTGCGATCAGAGTTAAGGGATTTAAAACATCTGAAAGCATCAAATGACCTCATAAATGTTAGCTACTTGCTACAAGTAAGGGAAGAATGCGTCTGTTTTCAATGTGCTGAATGTGGATTAGTTACTATGCATAAGAATGTTGTTTACACGAAACCAAGATAAATAAAAAAAAAATAAGGAAGAACTCTCTAGCGTGACGTAAGACGTAGTTTTGTAACGTGTTTATCATGCACGTCAGATGTTTACATGCTACACAAATAAAAAGAGACTGAGACATAGATTTGTCAGCCAATCGAAAAATGTAACGCAGGTTTATTCCAAGTATTTCGGCTTCTATCATCCTTGCATCCAAAGAGAAAAATATAAAAATGAGTAGATATAAAGAAATGAAGAGAATGATGGTAAGAAGGATATAGAAAATAAAACTGCAATGACTGACAGAAAGAGGGAAGGGATGCAGAAAAAAAAACACACACACACAGAAGAAACAGGATATACAAAAGACACAATTACAGAGAAATTACAATTAGAAAGATACGCTCAACAGGAGAAAGAGATGTAGGAAAACTAAGAAAGAGATTGGAAGATGAAAAGTTAATTTTTACTGTGCAGTCGAAAGAGAAATGTGTGCACATAGGAAAGTGCAGATGGGGAAAGAAAAAACAGCCAGACAGACCAACAAAATAGCATAAAAACAGCAGAAGACAAAAAATGAAAAATACTATAATTAAAAAGAGGAAAATAAAATACGAATTGGCGGAGAGAAGGACAAAACAAGTAAACAGACAAAATAGCAAAAACACAAAATAAAAAAATGAATGACAAAATAATCTTTATGTGAAACAACGAGTGAAAGTCAGGATAGGAGAATAAAGGTCAGAAGGAAGTGAAATAGGCAGAGGAGTACGTCAAGGATGGCCTTTATCACCTACCCTGTTCAACATCTACTTTGAGGATTTAGTGAAGAACTGTTATCAGAATACAGGAAGAGTGACAGTAGAAGGAAAAAGAATAAAGTACATATGATTTGCTGATGATATGGCATTGTTAGCAGAAGAGGAGATGTTACTAAGGGATATGTTACTGGAGCTAAATGACATCGGTGAGCAGTATGGAATGAAGACCGTGGTCATAAGAAGAAATATAAAGAATGTAAACTTGAGACTTCTAAATGAGACAGTAGAGCAAGTGGACAGCTTCAAATACTTTGGGTGTACTATAAGCAGTAACATGAGCTGCTGCCAGGAAATCAAAAGGACAGCAATGGCAAAGGAAGCTTTTAATAGGAAAAGGAGCATCTTCTGCGGAGCTCTGGAAAAAGAACTAAGGACGAGACTAGTGAGGTGCTTTGTATGGAATGTGGCATTATATGGGGCAGAAATATGGACATTACGACGACGTGAAGAGAAGCGAATAGAAGCATTTGAAATGTGAATATGGAGAAGAATAGAACGTGTGAAGTGGACAGACAGAATAAGAAATGAAGCTGTGTTGGAAAGAGTGGGTGAAGAAAGAATGATGCTGAAACTGATCAGGATGAGGAAAAGAAATTGGTTGGGTCACTGGCTGAGAAGAAACTGCTTATTGAAGGATGCACTGGAAGGAATAGTGAACGGGAGAAGAGTTCGGAGCAAAATAAGATATTAAATGATAGAAGACATTAAGATATATAGATCATAGCCCATGCGGAGACAAAATAGGCAGAAAATAGGAGAGATTGGAGAAAGCTGGGTTTGCACTGAAAGACCTGTCCATCGGCAGAACACTATGAATGAATCAGAATAATAAAATGATAAGTTGACAGAAAGGAAAGCAGCCAGACATATATAGAGACAGGAAGACAGCAAGAAGGCAGAGGAGTAGAGAGAAAGGAAGAAATACGGTGCATAGCTACAGGAATAAAGAGAAGACTGATGTGCTTCAGAGAAATACTTTTTCTTAGTCAAAGTTACAGGAAAATAGTTTTCTTTCTTTCAGTTCCCGGAATTTATTATTTTTTTTTTCGCGTGATAACACCTTCTCCACACTAGGTACAGGATAAGGTAACAAATGCCAGATTCACTTAAGTGTGCGAAACCGTCTTGTTAAACCGCCTTAAGGACTCTCCTGCAGTACAAGAGGCAACACCACCACCAGCACCACTACTTCTGCAAGGGGATGATGGCTGTAAGATTCATCCCCTTCTTTTCCGCTCTCACCCCTTCTCGACTCAACTCTCGCCAGACAGAAAATCGAAATCATCTTCTTCTTCCTCTTCTCTTTCCGTCTCCCTAGAAGAAGGAAACAGCAGAGGGCGGAAGAGGCAGTGGGAGTGAATGAGGGATGATACTGCGTTTACATTTATAAGGAGATACAAGAGCACAACGCTCGCTAACATGGTGTAGGCTTCACGTGTGTAACAGGTTGGAGTTCTCCCTCCTCTTCATACAAATCTAATTAACTTGAAGCCTGTCGATTTTCTGTGTGCAAAATTCTGCTTTCTACACAAGTTGTGCCACTAAATCGACGTACCTATATGTTAAAGGGAGTAATGAAGTCATACATACGTTTAGTTCACTTCTTCATAATGTGAGGCTATGGCGATTTAAAAAGTTATTTAGTATAGGCTATTTGCATTATGATAACATAACGCATTCTCAGCATCGCCGGTAAGATATTGATAACATGTTTGTGGCATGTATGCAGATTTTTCACGTGTTTATGCACAATGTTTTCTTCTATGTAGTCTGTGTACAGCCTCTTCCCCTAAAGTCCCTTAACTATTACGATCTTACTAATAAAAACTCTATATATAGACGTTTAACTGTCTTATACAATGAGTAGCTCGTCTATAAGTCGTGTGTAAATTCCTTACTAATAATCACTACATACGTCGTGTATAACAGTATAAGTGTTACACAGTTACATCATAGTTTCGTCATTACTTCATTACGAAAGATAATAAAATTTCTAAGGTTCTCTATTGTATCCGGTAGAGCGCTCTAGTGTGCGGTGTTAAATATCGTTAGTACAACTGGCTCTGATCGATTAGCACACAATATTTTGGTCAAAGAGTACAAGCTACAGCAATATTATTCTAATTATTCTGTGCTCTTTGGTTTGTTCTTCTGTGGTTCCAAGGCAACCATCATCATAAAATGACAGTCGATACGAACAGCTGTTAGAGAGGCGGCCATTTTTTCTCTATATACAATGTTTAAATAAGGGTTTCGTGTATATTAACTACTGCAAAGGAATTCCCGTTGTATAGTTACAGGCTGTTTATACATCCATTGCTTATGCACGGTTTATTGGTAACGTTTTCTGTCTAAACTCTGAATAAGTGTCATATAAAAACTATACACGGTTTATTAGTAAGACCGTTAGACAATATTTCACTTACGTTCAATATACATGAACTTCTCATATAAGGAAACAAAAACACGAGATTTCGGAATTGTTTACTTGACAAATAATAATTGTAGTCATGTGACACGCGTTAGTAAGCAGAATTTGATATCAGCTATACTATCGTTTTCATTATTTATTTTTTTAGTAGTCCACCGCTTGAGTTGTGGTCAGCGTGCGTCTGCGAAACTAGCGGGCTTGGAATTGAATCCTGGTTTGCACAAGTTGCCTGGTTGAGGTTATTCTGGGGGGGTTTCCTTAACCCTCCCTCGTCTCTGGAAGCAATATGTTGGCTTAAACTAGATAAAAGAAGAAACTGACATTCACTTCTCCTCGTTGAGATCTTCGAACGCTTCTATTCCTTCGTACCTGTAGCCTCGCTTCACTTACCTTTTTTCCCACCATAATCTGAACACACTCTCTCGCCATGAAACAATACTAACAATACCATCCCATCGTACCGCCTAATTACTCATCTTCTTTCGCAATAGTCCTGCTAAGACTCTGGAATTTGCTACCTGCTAGCATCAGGGACTGTCGATATAAAATTGAATTGAAACGCAAACTTAATAGGCACTTGGTCAGTAATTGATACTCGTTCAGACATGGCTTCTTGTAAATACAGAGTTGTTCCCATCTCTGATAACGAATTTAAATGACATCATGTACTTCAGGAAACTACTTTCAACCATTTGCTACAGCTAAATCGTAAAGACGGATCCGGACATATTGCGAATGAAATAGCCTACGTCGATGAGTGCGGGCTTTCAAATAATGCAGTCAACTTTGATTCATCTTTTACGATTTAGGAGTTTGGCCCAATTTTGTTTGGCTGACGGTAATGCAAGCGTGTGACGTCACGCAAAGATAGGGTCTAAACATGTGTAGAGGAAGCAGTCCCTCAGAATATATGAGAATTTATAGAAAAAGGAAATGTGAAAAGAACGCAATTTCCAATCTAGTAATAATGTATCCATACTAAGAGAGACTAATGCCGAATACGTATGAGTAGGCCTATAAACAATGCAAACACCATTTTAATGCCAAGATAAAGTTGTTTTAATATAAAACTAAACATTTAACTTCATTCAAAGTTAATCCCGGAATAAAGCTTGCTTAAACATTTTTTTAATTCCTGCTGTAGAATGTAATATTTCGAGCTCCTTTCCATTCTTTAGACTGCATGCAATAAAGGAGCGATAAATAACTCTCTCGGTTTCGTCCTTATGTCGTAGAGAACGTAAGAAAATCAATGATTTCATTTAAAGAGCGATTATGTAATTCATATTTAGATTTAAACTTACTTAAATTTGTCCTTTATTAATGTTATACAGCGCTTCTTCAACTTCCTCATTAATTAATTCTAAATTCCTGATGGATTTTGCCACTCCACCTCTTCAGAATCCATTAAGTAACGCTTCTTTCAACGCAATCAAATTCAATCACATCGTGCCCTCCTTCTCCAGAGAAACCTCCCCTTCACGTAATTTCCTTCCCTCCAACATTTTCTATATTCCGCATTCGTCTCGTCTCCATATTTTCCCTAGCTCAAACAATCTTTCCTCTTCTGAAATAACGAGATAGGAACAAACGGCCGGTGTGACAGTGTTGACGCCTGCAATCTTCAACGCCTATACAGGCAGAAGGAAAATGTTACTAACTGAATATAATATCTGGTAATTTAAGTGAATGTGACTGTTGGAAAACTTTACGAGTGGATGCTACAGTTTCTAATGACAGAGCAACACCTAGTAGAAAATCAGGGACAGCTCCGAAAGTACGGGTTATCATCTACTTTTTATATGTACAAAAATTTAATGCGAATAAGAATTAACAAATCGAAGAATACAGATTAGAAAATAAATGAGCCTAATACTATTTCTTAACCACTAAAACTTTGTAGCAGAGACAAATTAACTTACAAGAACATGTTGCAAAGTTAAATAGAATTAAAAAAAAAAAAAACATTATAAGATGATTATATGCAGATAAACAAAACCAAAATTACTATGACTATGTAAGGAAAATATAAGAGTGAAAATGATACAGGCCTATTATTTTATTATAGAATAAACAAAAAACACTTTCAACGGAATATACAGATCAGCAGGGAACGGATTTATATGGACTAAAAATATATGAAATATGTAAATATATATGTAGTTATTTTTACCAAAATATGGAATTAAATATGGATTTTTACCAAAATATGGAATTAAATATGGACTTAAAATTATAAAAAAATGACTATGTACGTTAAATATTGGTACATTTTAATCAAACTAAACAAAAAATATAATGGACGTACCTTATCTTCCAATGTAGTTTCAACAAAACACAATTTTTATTGTCTGTTACCATAACAATAGGTTACAAACATTTCTTTCAAGTGCTGAAAAGTGAATCTTCTTCTATTGTCTCTGAGGATAGATTTATACTGACTAAAAGAGCGTTCGACGTCACAAGAAGTAACTGGTACATAATTCAATTTCACAATGTCTGCTGGGGATAAGTCCAAGTTAATCTTCACTGTTGATTCACCACTCATCACAGCAACAACCTTTTGTAGTTCTTCATATCCAGGGTTTTTTGAAAGTACAGTGTCCACCTTAGCTCTTACTGCATCTGCAACTTTACCTCTACCACGATTCAGTTGTTCCACAGTACTATTTATAATTTCAAAACTTTCAGATAGTGAAAGGTGCCTATTTTGGAGACTTTTGAGCGTTTTTATGATGCATGAAAATGTATGCTGAATGTGAGCTAAGTCATTCTTCACACTTATGTCACAGGTAACTGTTTTCGCAGTATCAATTGAGACTGCATCTTCAGAGTCCAATGCAAGGAGAACATTGTTAATAGAGTCTATATGTTCGGCATAATATTCAACTGCTTCTAGCCATGTACCCCATCTAGTTAAAATTGGCTTTGGTGGCAATGGAATTTCAGGGTACATTTCTTTCAACACGTTAACTCTACTGGGAGCTTTGAGAAATACTTTTTTCACTGATGAAATCAACAAATCTACTTTAGGGAAATTGTCTCTGACCACTTCTGCCACACGATGAAATGCATGCGCCACACAAGTAAAATGAGTCAATTTAGGATATACAACAGATAATGCTTGTCCAGCTTTGACCATATAAGGGGCAGCATCGCTAATAAAGAATAACACATTATCGTACATAATACCCTTTGGCCACAGGATACCCATAGCTTCGTTGAACAGTTTAACTATAGTTTTGTTATTGCACTTTTCTAGAACATCACAATGTAAAAGAATTCGTTCAGAATATTGTTCACTTAACAAACCGATAACTACATTACCAACAAGTCTACCTTCTTTGTCGGGAGTCTCATCAATGGAAACCCAAATTGAACTATCTTTAATTTCATCTCTTATCTTCTGTATTGTCTCATCGTAGATGGATGGAGCATACGTCTTCCTAAGTGTTGACTCATCCGGGATTGTATGTTGAGTATATTTTTCAAGGAATTCCCTGAAGACCTTATTCTTTAGTTTGTAGAGAGGAATATCAGCAGAGATGAGAGAACGGCACAGGTCGATGTTAAACTCAGATCTTACATTCGATGTTGTTGGTTGTGTTAAAAACAATTGTCTCTGCTTGGAATTTAGTTGTTTGTTGGCCTGATGTTTACTAGTTGTAATGTGTTGTTGCACCAGGAACTTTTGTGTAGATGATACTGCACACTGACACAAATTACAAAATAATATTTTATTGTCAGTTGATAAACCATCTTCTTTAAATTCTGAAATGTAACTTGTTAGTTTTGATTTTAAATTGACTGAATGACGTACTTTTGGCATATTTACCGTCTTTATAGTATGATTTACAAAACTGAACCTATGTGTACTCTGACTGGCATTTAACTGTTGAGCTGCACAACTGAAGTCTATTAAAAATTTTAAATTAAATTAATACAGTTTTGTAACTTACTTTCCCATTGTTGATAGGACTGCTAATTTTCAAATAACTCTGATGTTAAAGGGATTACTGAACATGTGTTTAAATCTCTATTGTTGAAATGTATTTTTAAAAGTTAATGGAATTTTGTTTTGTTTTATTGTTAAACCTAATATAATATGGACTGTTTTATATGAAATATGGAAAATATATGGAAATTAACGAAAATATGTACTAAACTCTAAAATATGGAAAAATATGGAAAATAAAAGTAGGATTTTTCAACCCTACACATTGTGAAACATAAAGATAATGCAAAATATAAATTATATTAGCTTTATAAGTAAATATGTATTTACATATAAATCCTTTCCCTGCAGATCAGTTACTTGTTCCCGGCCTGCCGTTATCTCATAAAAGAGTAGGAGCCTCAGAGTGGTGTGCGTATACCTTCACGATTATACAGAGTGTTAAAAAAAAGTATCCAATATTTTAGGAGGTGACAGTATGCATGAAAACAAGAAAAAAATGTCTAATAAACATGGGTCCTATAACACATACTTTCCGAGACCTGGTTCAAAGGAGGTGCTCAATGTGACGTCCATTCTTGGCAATGGATTTCTCTGCCCTACAATAAAGCAGACTATCAGATACCGTAGTTGACACCCCTGGCATGGATTTATTTTATTTTAGTAGGTTATTTTACGACGCTTTATCAACAGCTTAGGTTATTTAGCGTCTGAATGAGATGAAGGTGATAATGCCGGTGAAATGAGTCCGGGGTCCAGCACCGAAAGTTACCCAGCATTTGCTCATCTTGGGTTGAGGGAAAACCCCGGAAAAAACCTCAACCAGGTAACTTGCCCCAACCGGGAATCGAACCCGGGCCACCTGGGCCACCTGGTTCCGCGGCCAGACGCGCTGACCGTTACTCCACAGGTGTGGACCCTGGCATGGAATAACGATACGTCGCAAGGAATACTGAAAACAAAAGTCTGGTTGCGGATATGAGCGGAGATGGTGTTGTGAATTTTCGTAATCAGTATGTGTAGGCTGATGAAAATCTCCATGCAGCTGAAGAAACAAGGCATCAACACCGATTCTCAATCAACTTATGGGTAGGCGTTCTTGACGATAAATTAAGGGCCATACGTGCTACCACAGAGATTAACTAGGGCTCGTTATCAGAATTTTATAATTAATGTATTGCCTACCTTGCTGGAGTATGTGCCATGTCAGCAAAGACTACAGATGTAGTTCATGCATGATGGCACACCAGCACATTTTTTCCGCAATGAGCGTGAACACCTGACGCTGACATTTCAGGACCGCTGGATTGATTGGGGAGGCCCCACACCTTGGCCTGCTCGTTCCCCAAACCTAAATCCCCTAGACTTTTACTTATCAAGAACAACCAGTGCGTGAAGGGCAGAGAAATTTTCTAGAGATTGAAATAGATATGAAGAGTCAACTTCAAGAATGATGAATGTCATTTGGAATACATTTTACAGGAGAAGCAATTGAAAGTTTGAAATGCTTAGCGCTCAAAGCTTAACTGTAATTTCCCTATCATTACTGGGCAATGGCTATCAGTGTTAATGCCATATAACTCTCTATGTACATCCTATATGTCTTAAGCTATGCATTGACAGTCTTGGTTCATTTTCGACAAGAAAGTGACATCCATCATTCTTGCAGTGGACTCTTCATATATAGTCTACGTAATGAAATTGGACCCTGCGAAAGTTCGAACGAACATAACACTTGAGAGATAGCCTATGTATGCATTTTAATGTAAAGGACAAAGAAGGACGGGGAAGACGTTAGTCCCTTTTATATTTATTACAAACTCGATTATTCTCTTCTTGGTACAGTCAAGAATGCAAATGATTCAACATCTTGTTCAGCTGGAGCCCGCCATTACGGGCGCTTTCCTTCAGACAAAAACACGTATTTTTGTCGTCTTCTTTGATTTACAGAAGGCTTATAATCAGGGACGACACTTTGTCCCAGAGTGGACGGATTTTAGGTTGGTTGTTGCTTGCCTATATTGACGTCACGGAGGCCATGGGTTCGAAGGTACTGCACTGTGACAGGAAAGGGCAACCTGTGTGTGCTGCGCCGAATAACGAACGTACTTTTGATTTGTTTAGGATTCGAACCTATGCTGCTCTCCGACGCTGCCTGCTTGTTTTGCATTGTAGTGGCTTACCTACAGTTCCTACAGCACTACTGGTGCCGTTGTCACTTAATGGCAAGGTGGTTGTGATCGTGACTCTGTGTGCAGTAGTGTAAACATAATACAATGTAGTCTGACAAGAGCTCTAAACTGAATGCAATTCCAACTGAGTTTGGATGCGAGTATTTCAGTGTGGAGGGTAACAACACACTCTGTAAAGTGTGCAACAAGATCTAAAGATCTAAAGTTCGTAAAGATTTGCAAAAGCACTATGAAACGAAAAAGCATAGTGAACGTTTGCCGTTATTACTCTCATCTGCTCGGTTTACAAACTCTGAGTTTTATAATGCTTTGTGCGAGGTGATCGTGTCGGCGAATAGTCCAATACACAAGCTCAGTAATCCACAATTTCAGCGGTTTACGGAAAAATACACGTCTATAAAACTGCCTAGTATAACATCAATGCGTAGGTACAACTTATTTATCCTCTGCATATAGGCCTACGAAAAATCTCTGAACCCATTTGAACAGCTATAAGTAGTAACAAAATATTTGTATCTATAGGCCTAGATGAGACATCGGATGCTGTGGAAAGATAAGTAGCTTACGTTGTTGTAAGAGTGATGTCCTCCAATGAACCAGGAAAGAAATTTTTGTTGACATCGAAAATACTAGAAAAAGTAAACAGTGCAACTATTGTTAATCTTTTTGAGATGCACCTATGTATAACATCGTGCGATGTTGAGCGAACTTTCTCGCAGTACAAGCACATTTTAAGTGAAAACAGAAGGAATTTCTCTTTTTCACACTTAAAAATGCACATTGTTATATACTGTAACGGACTACAGTTTGTATCAGAATAATGTACGTAACTCTATTGCAAATACTTGTGTGCAATTCGCTGTTGTATATGGTGTTATAAATATGTGTAAGTAATATGTAAATATGTAACTAATCAAGGCATAGTCTATGCTACGCGCGTCGACCTGGTTGGCTAGTTGGTATAGCGCTGGCCTTTTATGCCCAAGGTTGCGGGTTCGATTCCGGGCCAGGTCGATGGCATTTAAGTGTGCTTAAATGCGACAGGCTCATGTCAGTAGATTTACTGGCATGTAAAAGAACTCCTGCGGGACAAAATTCCGGCACATCCGGCGACGCTGATATAACCTCTGCAGTTGCGAGCGTCGTTAAATAAAACAAAACTTTTAACTTTTTAATGCTACGCGCATACATATAGTGGTAACCTGTACAAACGTTGCATTTTCGTTCCTCCGATCTATACCAGCAAACAGTCGCGTGCTGTCGCTGGACTGCTCGTATCAACTAGGTACTCTATACACCAGTACCAGTGAACCTCGTGGCGAACTGGGACAAAGTGTCGTCCCTGTAATAATCTCTCCTGTAGATTCCGTGGCAACAAACGCTCCAGAATCGAAAACAATAACAATCAGACAACAATCACTGTGAATGTCTAAAATCATATAACGTAGGGCTGACACCCCTTTTCCCACTATTATTGAACTGATGAAAACTTTAATCTTACGTAACTTTCAGGATCTCGATAATCTGCGTGAGGGTTACCTTTACCTGGTAGGCCTACCTTTATTGGTCTTCAATTAAAAATGTAGTCTCTGGAAGTCGAATAATTACTTAGTAAATACAAAGACAACACGCCACACGACGACCAGAGGCCTACTGCTAAATGTGCAAAAAACCTTAATTGCCCTCACCTGCTTGTTGCTCGAAGTTCGGAATGAACAGGTTATCGAAGCAGGGATATCGGGTTGACAGCTCTGTCGCTTACCTGCAAAGAAAGAAAAAACGCATGTAATAACATTCAACATCTGTTCCCGTTTTGTAAAGCAGCTACAAAGGATAGGGGATTATCATGCTGACCACGCGATAGCTGGTTATATTGTCATTCACTTTTGAGACATTTGAACGTTGGTCTGCGTTGGTCCTTCGTGGGCTATCACGCCACGAAAAAGTGTGATGTTTATTAATATAGGTAATGGTGAATTAAAACACAGAGATACCCACAATATTTGAGAAGTGCATCAATCAAGCGCACCGAAATTAATTGTAATAAATAAATAAATAAATAAATAAATAAATAAATAAATAAATAAATAAATAAATAAATAAATAAATAAATAAATAAATCATCATCAGTAGCTCTACAACTCATTGCTGAGTCTTGGCTTCCTCAAGGACTCGTCTCCAGCCATCGCGATCCAAAGCTACCATCCTCCAATTTCTCACCCCAAGAGCTCTCGCATCACAATCCACTCCATCAATCCATCTTGAAATAAATAAATAAATAAATAAATAAATAAATAAATAAAAAATAAATAAATACATAAATAAATAAGTAAATAAATAAATACATAAAAGAATGAATTAATGAGTAAATAAACACATGAATAAATAAATAAATGAATAAATACACGAATAAATTCATAAAAAACTAAGTAACTAATAAATATGCATCTGAATCAAATCCTTGTCTTTTTGTAACAAAACACCACCTGGCTCTTTGGTTTAAGTAGATACATAGGTCTATACCCTAATTAGTAGTTTTATGTAATTTGGCATAAAATAGGCTAGTTATTCATCTATTTTGTTTCCTTTTACTGTAACTTTGATATTTATGAACGTCAGTATTAAAACTCAAATACTAAAAAGTATTATCCACATATAATCAGATTCGCAAGTGGATGAAATATCATCTTTTTTCTGAGGCATCACAGACAATGCAGAATAAAATACAAACGCGTTTCACTTTAACACGAACCAATATAGCCTACTTTTATGATGCATAATTTTGCATTTTTCGGTCTTTTATTGTCTATTGGTTCTTTTTAGGAAATGTTCTACTGTTTGTTGCATTTTTGCATTTTTCTCCTAATGAACGGATTCTTTTCTACGGTGTAGTCGTAGTCTATATTCGATAATCTACTGCAGATTGCTTACGCAATTCGATTGCGTCTTGCAGGAATTTTCCTTATGGTTGCATCAGCCTCGACTCTGATCACGTGTGTTACGTGCTTCCCCCATTCAACAAAACAGAACAAATACTGCAGCCACAGTGCCCGCAGTCAACATATTGTATTTCACAAGTGAAGACGTAAACATTCCGAAAGTAAAACAAAGCAAAGTTTTTGTGCGACAGTTAGTGACTGACTTCTGTGACAAAATATTTTCCATAGATGAAAGTATACTATTTTTTTTTTATTTTACATTTATAATCACGGTCATTTTTTTAAATTTTAATGTCATATTTTGTCATTTTATAGGCCATTTTTCTGTGATTTTTAGATCATCAACTTCCGAGTTCTACTCATTACGTTCCAAGTAATCAGCAGTAGAATGAAATCAGACCGTTCAAGAAGAATACATACATACATACATACATACATACAGTACACACCTGTGGAGTAACGGTTAGCGAGTCTGGCCGCGAAACCAGGTGGTCCGGGTTCGAATCCCGGTCGGGACAAATTGCCTGGTTGACGTTTTTTCCGGGGGTTTCCTTCAACTCAATATGAGCAAATGCTGGGTAACTATCGGTGCTGAACCCCGGGCTCATTTCACCGGCATTATCACCATTTCATTCAAACGCCAAATAACCTGAGATGTTGATACAGCGTTGTAAAATAACCCACTAAAATAAAAAAATAAAATACATACATGCATGCAACAATACATACATACATACGTACATACATACATACGTACATACATACATACGTACATACATACATACATACATACATACATACATACATACATACATAACCAAAAACCACTTCTTACAGCATCCGGGATACCGAAAACCAGTATTTTAAGTGAAGTAGAGTTTCTTTTTTCAGAATGACAATACTTTCTCATCAAGTAGCAAAAGAGAACAAAGTAGAACGGAATTCAGTGTATTAGAAAAGAGCAGATCAAATCGGAAAAGAAAAGAGTGAAAAAATAGGATATATGGAATACAATGCAGTAAACAGAATCTAAAACCATTCACTATATTGAGATGTATTAAAGAAGAATTAATTCCAATAAAACTGAATGAAATAAAACAGGGCAGAAAAATATATGTATAACGCAGGGTTGCCAGATTTTTTCATCAGGTATCCAGGACAGATGATGATACTACGTACCGCACTACCTTAACGTGACTTATTTACTTACAAATGACTTTTAGAGAACCTGGAGGTTCAGTGCCGCCCTCACATAAGCCCACCGTCGGTCGCTAACCTAAGCAAGATTAATCCAGTCTCTAGCATCAGATCCCATTTCCCTTACATCCATTTTAATATTATGCTCCCATCTATGTCTCAGCTTCCACAAAGATATTTTTCTCTCAGGTATTCCAACTAACACTCCATACGCATTTCTAGATTCAACCATAGTCTACGCGCTACATGCTCTGCCCATTTTATGTTGGGGTTTCGTAACAAGCTTTTCTTCTTATGGTGACGGGTTGTTAGTCCTTCGCCTAACCACCAAGCTGTCCACGACTGCTTATTCAATATATTCGAAACTACCTTCCATATCTGGAGGCATTAATTGAATTAATTCAGTTTGGAAAACTGCTGATTGTATTCGTTCTCTGTATTACAACTAATTATATAGGGACTAAACTTTTAAGCTTGTTACATTTTTCCTAGATTATGAAATTTCCTTTGATTATTGATAAAGTCTGGAAAAATAATGTCATATTGCAGCCTGACTGATACAGAAAAAAATGCATGATACGGTGTTTAAATCCTATTAACAATAAATGAACCCTATAGATTCAAAATTCCTTATATCCATTTTCACAAATTGAAGAATTTGAACAGGAACTGGTGGCAAATAGAGGGAATGTTCAACTTACGGAACAGTGACTTTAAGCAAACATTTTGCTTTAAATTTAGCGGTTTTTTTAATTCAAATTATATAAATTATTCAAATTCATTCTTAGCAAGCAATATGTCGGCATAACTCAATTATGAACAAAATGGTCTTTAGAAGATTTTGAATCTAGAGGATTCAAATCCAATTCCAAAGAGAGTACAGAATAAAGACACTGTAGAATGCCTAATATACTCGTACTATAGCAACATCATTTTTATTTTAATACAACCCGATAGAAGGCGCCAGACGGCGTTCACGGCTTTGAACATAATAGTAGATTCGACAGAGTCTTGAAAAAATGAATAAGGAATTTTTAAATTTTTATATAGAAATGAGCAAAAAATGGTATTTTTCCATTTTTTTTTACATTCCGGGCAAAATATTACTCAACCCAGGACACAGGATAACTTTTAAAATCCAGAACATTCCTGAAAAATCCAGGACGTCTGGCAAACCTGTTATAACGGAATAAAATAGAACGTAACAGAATGAAATGAAGTACAGTAGAATGTAAGGGAGCAGTATCACTCACCTTTTCAATTTCTCGTCATTGGAACTCCCTACCTCATCATACCTTAAGGGGCTGTCAGACATTTACTAATTTCAAAACCCGGTTGTCAACTAGACTGCTTAGACTGTGAGCTTTCCTAAAATATAATTTTTTCGAATATATGATTTTTTATTTTTAATATAAATTGTCTTTATTGTTTTAACAGTTACTTCGATTCACATAACTGTTTGATTCTTAGAATTACATGTGACTAAACTTGTTTTCATATTATTATTATTGTTATAATAATAATAATAATAATTATTATTATTATTATTATTATTATAATTATTATTATTATTATCATAAACAATATCAGCCTTCGTATTCCTTCAAAAGGTTTAAGATTTCAAAAAAATTTTTATAACAGAAATTCAAAATCACTTTCTCCAGTCTGTAGATGCATAAAATATGCCAATTTACATGGGCACAATTTAGATCCTTTTAAGGTATAGTTTTGTTTTGATTATTAGTATTTACTGTTCTTGTTCTCAATTTTATTTATGTATGTTTTTGTTTATTTAAGATATTATTTATTTGTTTTTGCACCTTTGTATCTTCTGTTTGTGTATTGTGCTGAACTATAATTGGCCTCTGGCTGTTGTTCAGCACACAAATATTAATAATAAATAAATAAATAAATAAATAAATAAATAAATAATTATTATTATTACTATTATTATTATATTATTATATTATTATTATTATTATTATTATTATTATTATTATTAATTGTATATTGTTCGTGTATTTCTGCCGTTTTTATATTTGCTATTGTTCTAATACTGGTTGGGTGGAAGAGAAGGTCTTATGGCCTTAACTCCGCCAGTAGAAATAATATACTAAATATAAATAAATGAATATACGGGTACCTCTACGGAAAGCACGCAGTGCCAGAGAGAACGAAATATAAAAGTAGATAGCCTAAGAGAATAAGTGTAGGCAAAAGGAGTAAAAGGAGGTGGGAATAAAAGAATATAATTTACGCAGTGAAAAGTTTTGTCACATAATTATCCTTATACCTACTATTGTTCGGTTACTAGAAATTACTTCTATATTTTTATAAAATAACTTTTTAAAAAGTGTGGCAGCTATCATCCATTTTGGTAAAAACAACACAGCTGATTTTCCTCCAGCACTAGAATCGCTTTAAATTCGATGAACCTGAAGGTTGTAGTAGAAAACTATTTATCTGATTAAGTAAAGTTGATAACATTAGAGTGCGGCTGTTTCTTCCCGTCTGAACAACTCCTCTCTTTCAACCCTCCCGGAGGCGAGCGTTGTTCGCCGACGTTTCATTTTCTCTCGAAGGGGAAATGTAGGAAGCCAGCTCCCCTTGTGAACGCTGGGAAAAAAGTGGCACCTCTACCATCAACCCTCTTCCTGATTACACTTCTCGTTTTGCTTGTGGTTCACCTTCTTGTGCCAAAACCTTCCCTGTCTCACGTAAACTATTTCTCACACATAGAAGTCGACACCTTTATATGTTTGTGATGCAGAACTTTGTTTTCCATTACATTATTATTATTATTATTATTATTATTATTATTATTATTATTATTATTACAGTAAAAACTGTGTAAGTTGACCGTGTCTGGTTCCGACCACACCTGGTCAACATACATAGGTGGTCAACTTACAGAAATTATTGTTATGTTATCTGTGATAGTTATCTACGTAATTAACACTTCAGAAATGTATACGTAATTATGTACTGTACACGGAAACTAATTGCATTGGACAAAATTGTACAGTAGGCACAAATAAATAATGTACAGTATGTACAGTAAAGTAAGTACAGTACAGTATTTTACTGTGCAGTGTTGTTATTATTATTATTATTATTATTGTTATTATTATTATTACTATTATTATTATTATTATTATTATTATTATTATTATTGTTCAGACTATGTACAGTAGTGGCAAAAAAACCGGGCCGACCCTTGTAGCTGATTTTAGAGTCACAGATTCAAATTTTGCTAGTCACAAAACACATCCATCTTGTATAATTAATTGTAACAATGAAATTTATTGCATCTGTTCGATTCTTACCGTCTTTTGTTTCCTTCAGTGCCTCAAACTTACAGACGAAAGAACTTTGAGAGTTTTATTTTCATCTGGAATCAATATTACATTCCTACCTCTATTCGGCAAAGATAACTGCGTATTTTCTTCATTAAATAGCAGTACATACCTCTGGCTTCACTATCCATATTGAAATTATCACAGTTTGACACAATATACAGCACAGGTTTCTTTTGTAACAGCTACAAGGGTTGGTCCGGTTTTTTTGCCACTACTGTACTGTACTTACAGTATACGTTTACGTAAGTGTTAAAACAAAACAAATATTGATTGCTCTTTTAAACTACACAGTACAATACCTGTTCACTGAAAAAGTCTGTAATATGTACTTGTTTACTGGTTACAATTTTCATTTCAATGCCCGTATTTAAGTCGAAAAGTCCTTCTACAGCACTTGTATTGTTCAGGCGAGACAGAACACCAGGCGGACTTTATCATACCTGAAACCGACATTTTCTGAGTAGGCCTACACAAACGGAGTAACAATTGAAGGAAATTTACTTTCTCTTATTAAAAATGTGTTTGCTTGATATAATTATTGATTGGACACTTCAATACACTTATCTTCACAACTAATACATAAATGAACAAATGGACTGGTAACAACAAAGGAAATAAGTGTAATGCAAAATATGAAATCTGGTGCGTAAAGAAATGCAAGAATGAAATAAATAACAATTACTTACTAAAGAGAAGAGCAAATAAGTACATACACCTACATTCTAGTGTAATATTTACATTTTAAACTCAAAATGCATACCTCTAAAACAGTAGTTGTTAATATATAATGCCTTTTAATTACTATAAAGAGCTGCATTATTATTTCATTAATAAATCATTTTTTAAGAAGATAGAGTGTTATTAACTAAAATAAAAGTACTCTGAAGCTCAAATGCTTGTACTTTCACGAAACATGTTGTTGCCCTTGAAGGTAATCAACTATAATACTTGGACTGGATAAATGATTCAATAAATGAATTTATTAATCAACTAATGAATCAATTAATTAATGAATCAATAAATGAATAAATGAATCAATCAATCAATCAATCCGTAGATGAATGAATCAATGACTCGATGTATGAATGAATCAATGATTCGATGGATGAATGGATGATGGATGGATAGATGGATGATTGATTGACTGATTGAATGTATTGAGAGAGAAATAATTATCAATTAAACGGTAGGCCTACATGATGATAAACCGTCCTTGCATGGGCTCTTGTAACTCCTGCATGGCTCAATGTGGTCTGCCTTTGTCCACCCACAAAGAATGAGAAACAATTCGAATATTCGATAAACCGAACCTGAGACACTCCGCGGGATGGGAGAGCTTTGCATACTGACTATAGCGCCAGGAGTTCAATAGCAATATATAATTTATATTTTTCGTAACCGGTTGTGCATGACTACTGCGAACGGGTGCATTTGTCTTACGGGAACAGGTACGTATTTGGAAAAGTTATTGATTTTCCCCCAAACTCGTTAATAATGAAGAATTATACGCTCCCGTCACCGGTGTAGGCAAAACATCAGGTATGGATTCCTCACATGTAGAGAAGAAGAAAGGTTATTATCAACATGGGTTCGGAAATGCTTGGTTGCCGCGTTATAGAAGTTACAAGTACACTAAAGTATTTGTTTGTCGGAATTAGTTTATTAATGATGCAGTCTGTGTACATTTGCTTACAGGAACTGTTCAAAATGTCCTCCTTCCGCCTGCAAATAGGCTGCAGCTCGTCGTCTCATTGACATCCGGACATCCGCCCAAATGCCTGGCATAGCTCGTATTGTCTGACAGCGTTACGGAATTCATTGGCGAAGAGCTTCTACAACATTCGCAGGGGTCGAATAAACAAGCGCCTACAAGTGCCCCCACAGATAGAAGTCCAGTAGGTTGAGGTCTGGTGAGCGTGGGGGCCAAGCAATTGTCGCAATACTGTTCAGAGAATTAGGACGCATTGCGTACTATACAGTAGAACTCCGTACACATGTAATACATGTCATATTGAACTGAATTGAGTTGATAGAGAGGGGAATGAGAGGAAAAAATTAAAAGATACGCAAAATGTGTCCTTCCAAAGGGTGTTCGGGGCTGAGAGAAACTGAATATGTGAGCTCCAATCCTGCCGGCCACTTGTCTCACTCCGGGTTCAGCTCCACTGAAGGAACTCTAGAAAATTTTGAAGGAGAAAAGCCGAAAATATATGTAATCTCTTAGGTATATATACGAAAGAAAGGAATGCCTCGAAAAGCTGACTGCAGGATGGAGAAAGAAATGGCGGAAAGTGTAATTCTGCACATTGAAAGGAATATTGTCCTTTCGTAGTGCATGTGGAGTCGAGTAAACTCGCCCGTGTTAACAGGTCACAGAAATTGCTCCAACTTAAGTATCTACAAAATGCGGGTGTTAAGACTTTTACGTCTATCATTCACTCTACACACAGTATTACGCATTACAAAAACACACAACAGGTGTCGTGCATTTAATTCCAGCAAACACATGTTCTGGTGTGCACAATGGTCCTCTTTGTCAATAATGCAGCAACCAAGCATTTCCGGACCTTTCTTTTTTTTTTTTTTTTTTTTTTTTTTTTTTCTACAAATGAGGAATCCATACCTAAAGTTTTTCCCACCATTTTTTATACATCCTGTCTTTCCACTATGAGGAACGTTTCCCTTAGGTTTTGACATATGTAACTTTTTTTGTTACACCCTGTATATACGCGGTAAGGATGCAGAACTCTCGAAAGATATTTAATTGTGGTTTGTATAAGTTAAAGCTCTGAGTGTAGAAATAAAAGAACGTGCGATGGATTTAACCGGAATTGGAACAGCGACAGTTTTACTGAGAAACACACATAAAACTCTGACGGCACGAAGAACTCTGCTGATGCACTATATCCACTCTTATTGTTTTAGTTCTTTGAAATGCATTATGTAATACTTGGGGACCCGACCTGTAACCTCTGACGTCACGACATGGCACATATCTAGTTGCCATGGAGAGCCACCGCGAAAACAAAAGACGAACGTTTTAAAATTGTTCTGTATGAAAAGTCAGTTCCTATCCCTGAACCGCAAAGGGAGCGGCGCTTTGTTTCAGTACAACTTTCAACTAGCCCACTAATATTCTGAATGGCTAGCGATCTGATATGGTAATTTTACTTGCAAGATAATCGAACATCATTCTGGTAGAGTGATGATGTCTTCTACAACTAAAATGTACTACAAGAAAATAATAGTGCAGATATCTAAACATTGTCCTAGCAAACGCACAATTATGTTCTTCTCAGGGCTCGAAAAGGACATCTTTACGAACCGCAACGCTGTGTTATTTTCGTGGAGATGATGCTGATGATGACGGAATTAATGACTAAGGAGCGGATTCCTATGTAATTAAATATTCTTTTTGTGTGTGATAAAACACAATTAACAAAGTTAAAAATTCGGAACATGAAGTTTCAAGTTTAAAACCCGAATTTTATTTTACATAAAAACACATATTTTCACAAAAAATTATGTAAATACATATTTTCAGGAAATCTATTATAAACACATAAATCTTGGTGTTGTTTTACTTAAATAATTTTTTACAAGAACTTTTAAATATTTTAAAACTTTATCAATTATGTCACTCAGAAGTACGTTATCTTTTTAAGAATTCTTAGTTGTTTCGTGTTTCTAAGCGCTGTGTGGTGTATCCATGATCCATTTTTGTAATAGTATCGCCTCAAGTTCTGAGAACTGCTAAGCAGCATATCAGTGTTATTATTAGGGAATAAATTAACGTGGACAAGGAGGAGAGATCTTGCAACACGTAATTAGGAATGTTTATTGTTGAATTACACGCTTTGTTTGTGAAACACAACAGATAAGAGCTCGCGTATGAACATTATTTAATTTAAACAAATCTCTCACCTCTTCGATCAGTCAATCAAGTAAGGCAATAATATCTTGTTGTGATTCCTTGTCATCGGGCTTCGTCAATCGATAGCCTTCAAGATATACTGAAAGATGATTGTTTAAAAAACGATTTGGCTTTCCTATTAGTAAATCTAAGCTTTTTGTGTGACACCATAAAAAAACTCGAAACATCCAAAAACCTGAAACAGGGAGGTGCGTGCCGTGGAAACTACACTAGACTCGCTACCAGGTTCAGAAGTACAAGTACTAAGGGACAAGTTCCAGAATGTGTTTGGGAAAAACAGTGGATATAAAAAAATCTGTAAAGTTGCTCAAGTATTGGAGGGTGTGCCTGTAGGTGAAATTGACGGTGTTGTGTTGTGACATTCCTCTCTTTAAATATGCATGTCTGACGTCCTGTAATGTGGAAAGATCGTTTTCACAGTATAAGTCGTTGTTCAAAGATAATCGGAAGCATTTATGATGGAGAATTTGGAGATGACCTTTGTTGTTGTTCAGTTACCTTTTCTGCATTTTTCGGCCAACTACTAGCATTCTAAGTGTGGTTGGTGAGTATATACCTAGTAACATTTTTTTCAAGCTAAGTAACGTATTTTTGTCATATTTAAAAAATATATATATTTTTTTATTTTTAGCAACTATTTTCGTACTTTTTAACACATAAAAAATAAATATATTTAAATTTTTAGCACATAAAAATCCTCTCCCTATTAATGACCAGTGAGCCGACGCCGAGTATTACCATTAAATATTTATATACACATCAATTAATACACAAAAATTTTGGATACACGTCTTCGGAAATTTCCATCTCTTTATCATATTTACACGGACGGAAACCACGAACGATAGTCACTTCATGCAGCCGAAAAAATACATACCGCTATTGAATAAAATGTAGGTACACATCTTTAGTAACTTACTTCCACGCGTATATTAGAAGCCGTTCCACCGTACTTGAAGCATGGGCTTGTCATCTCGCGCAGGTTCCGTGGGCCGTAGCACGTGGAAGTCTTATGCTCATGGAGTAGACGAATTCTCCATGCACTGCGCATCCAAAGTCATGCTTCAACCACCGTGGAACGGCTTCTATTACTATATAGCGAAACAATATGATTTTCAGTCCTACACTTATGACTGGAATCTTTGTTTCGCAAAGTCTTTGAAATGGATACTCATGTCGCAGTTTGAACAATAAAAATTTGACTCACTGCTGCGCATGACTGGAATCTTTGTTTCGCAAGTCTCTGAAATGGATACTCAGGTCGCAGTTTGAACAATAAAAATTTGACTCACTGCTGCGTATATTATTACTAGTGCAAGAACATGATTTCCGGTCCTACACGTATGACTGGAACCTTTTTTTTATTCGCAAAGTCTTTGAAATGGATACTCAGGTCGCAGTTTGAACAATAAAAATTTTGACTCACTATTTCATATATTATTACTAGCGAAAGAATACGATTTACGGCCCTACACTACAGTGAAGAATTATGTTGTGTCGGTGAAGTGTGTTGTATCAGTGAAGAAGTATGTCGTGTCAGTGAAGTGTGCTGTGTAAGTGAAACGTGTTCCTGTCAGTGAAGCTGTATAGGTTATAGTGGCAGTGCAAAGTATTTGAACAGTGAAATGTTTTTGGAGTGTTAGTGAAATCAGGATAGAATCAGTGAAATGTGTCGTAGTTCCAGTGCAGTGAGTAAGTTGACAGCGAAATGAGTGTAATGTTGAAAGATACTTGTGCAGATATGAACATATACTCGTGGGTTTTAGTTCGATCTTAGTTTTAAGATACAAATTAGAATATTTCAAATGTTATTTTAAGTGATCGTTTCATTTAATTTAGTATATTCCCTGTTGTTATTATTATTATTAGTAGTATTAATTATTAGTAATATCATTAATCGTATTTTTAATTAATAAGTTTATTATTGTCATTATTGAGTGTAATTAGTTACCACTGCCACCGGGATATACCCATTGCAGTGTGAATAAATACATACATACATACTTATGACTGCAATTTTTTTTTTTCGAAATTTTTTAAATGGATTTTTACTTGGTTTTTTAACAACGCTGTATCAACTACGAGGTTATTTAGCGTCGATGGAATTGATGATAGCGAGATATTTGGTGAGATGAAGCCGAGGAATCACCATAGATTACCTGACATTTATCTTACGGTTGGGTAAAACCTCGGAAAAAATCCAACCAGGTAATCAGCCCAAGCGGGAATCGAACCCGCGCCCGAGCGCAACTCCGGATCGGCAGGCAAGCGCCTTAACAGACCGAGCTACGCCGGTGGCTTTTGAAATGGATACTCAGGTCTCAGTTTGAACAATAAAAAATTTGACTCGTTTTTTTTTTTAGTTTGTTATTTAACGACGCCGTATCA
Organism: Periplaneta americana; assembly: GCF_040183065.1. Taxonomy (NCBI): domain Eukaryota; kingdom Metazoa; phylum Arthropoda; class Insecta; order Blattodea; family Blattidae; genus Periplaneta; species Periplaneta americana. Next base: position 107,260,615 of record NC_091127.1, on the reverse strand, counting down.
ACTACGATGTTATTTAGCGTCGATGGGATTGGTGATAGCGAGATGGTATTTGGCGGGATGAGGCCATAGATTACCTGGGATTCACCTTACGGTTGGGGAAAACCTCGGAAAAAAACCCAACTAGGTAATCAGCCCAAGCGGGGATCGAACCCGCGCCCGAGCGCAACTCAGACCGGCACCCAAGCGCCTTAACCGACTGAGCCACGCCGGTGGCTAATTTGACTCATTGCTGCGTATATTATTACTAGCGAAAGAATATGATTTCCGGCCCTACACTTATGAATGAAATCTTTTTTTCGCAATGTCTTTGAAATAGATACTCAGGTCGCAGTTTGCACAATAAAAATTTGACTCACTGCTGCGTATATTTTTACTAGTGAAGGAATATGATTTCCGGGCCTACATTTAAGACTGGAATCTTTGCTTCACAAAGTCTTTGAAATACAGAGTGTTCCGCTTATAAGTATAACAAAAGAAATAGCTATAACTTCTGAATTAATACAAGTATATAGTTGAAGCCAACTGCTACAAAGAATGAAAACTGGGAATTTTTGTTACCTTATGTTCCATAAACCTCAACATGGCTTCCATTGGTGGCACGGGAAATATCCAACCGGTATTCAACCTAAACCCAAGTGTTATGAAGCATCTGTGGTGTAACATTGTTGACAGCAGCATAAATTCTTTCTTGTAAGTCTGCCAAATCACGTACTGGCGTCCTGTAGACCTGGTCCTTAACAAACCCCCACAGGAAAAAATCAGGTGGTGTTAGATCTGGTGATCTGGCAGGCCATGTGATGTACGGTGATCCTCTTCCGATCCATCTTGCAGGGAATTGTTCGTCTAAGAATGTGCGAACCATGTTGGCAAAGTGTGGTGGAGCCCCATCTTGCTGGAAAATTGCTCCATCTGGGAGTTGTGGCACAGCATACAGTTGCAACATATCCAGGTACGTGTTTGCAGTGACTGTCTTTTCAGCAAAGAAATAGGGACCAATGATTCTGTCACGCATGATCCCACACCAAACATTCCATTTAGGGGAATCCCGTTGGTGTTCAATTACGACACTTGGATTTTCCGACCCCCAGATGCGACAATTGTGTCGGTTTACTTTTCCACTGACGTGGAAGGTTGCCTCATCTGAGAAACAGACTCGAGTTAGAAATGTGTCGTCATCGTCCACTTTATCCAACATTGTTTCTGCAAAGCGTTTTCGTTCCAGTTTATCATTCGGCGTAATCATCTGATGAAGTTGCAGCTTGTACGCTCGCAAACGCAATCTTTTATGGAGCACTGTATGCACTGTTGTTGGTGGGATGTTCAACTGCACACTAGCCTGTCGAATGGATTTCCGCGGGCTTCTCTGAAATGCCTCGCGAATGCGTTCGACATTTTCGTCAGACACTTTACGCTTGGAATGTTTACCTGCATTAGACAACAAACTTCCTGTTTCTCTGAGCTGCCTATCCCATTTCATTATTGAGACGTACGTCGGTACAGCTTCCCTCGGTCTAAGATTGTACTGACGGCGAAACAAGCGCTGTACACGAATTATGGATCTATGTTCTGCTAATGACAGCACACAAAAGGCTTTCTGCTGTGGCGTCCACATGCTGACTGACTAAAGATACGATACGAATTCTCTTATTTAATGATCTGCGCATGCGTGAGTCTTCTAAAAATAAGTAACAACAATGGATTAAAACTTCCCAATTTCCTCTTTACAATGGTACCAATCTTAACCCATTTGCATGCATTGTTATGAAATTATAACTATTTCTTTTATTATACTTATAAGCGGAACACGGTGTAGATACTCAGGTCGCAGTTGACTCACTGCCTAGTAGTGGTCATAAGCTCAATATGAGATGATAAACTGTTATACTCACAGTGAGTCCCGGTCGTTTTAATTTCATAAACGCCGCGCTATCATTCCGAACCTCAACGATACTCAGTATATAAACATATCAAAAACTTTCCCCAAGAGTATCTATTCTATTATACAGTATCTCTGCCTCTGTGGAACGTCACGTTTGCGGTAGCGAGAAAGACGGAAAAAGATGCGGTCGCAAACCTTTTAATGCTCAGACGCCCAGGAGTAAGATAAGCCGTTTGAAATTTACCGGTCACTCACCGGCAGAGATATAATAAAAGAACTGCAATGTAAATTAGAGAGAGCTTATACGAATGCTATAATACTCGTACAATAAAGTAATACTGACAAAACCGACAATGTCGTTGTCAGTATTTTTAAGAATTTAATTCACATTTAATTGAGAAATGTATTGAAATATCATGTATTATATTTAATATTAATTAAAACGATCCGGAACGGACAATAGCCATTTCTTATAAGACAGAACGGAAAGTTTTCTGAAATTTACAAATCGGAACGCTGGAGCACAGGTTCTTCTTGTTACTTCACACAAACTTGCGATACGACAAACTATTGTTATTTATTGGTTATTCAACAACGCTGCTTCAATTGCACAACGCACATTGTAGTATTTTGCATAAAAAGCTGGCCAAAAGTCGGGAAAGAAAATGTTATTTGGCAACAAATCGAACAATGTTTCCTCGAAGTTAAATAGTTGTGACATGTTACAGTAAGTAGCGTACGCAGAATTTTGCCTTGCGGGGGAAGTCATTATTAAAATTGTTTACAATTTACATTATCGGTATTTTAAATGTTGTGTATTATTATTATTATTATTATTATTATTATTATTATTATTATTATTATTATTAAAATATGAATTTTCAAATGCACAAAATGTTACACGAACGTTTCACTATAAAATCAGAACTCAATCTAACGAATTTTAACATGAGTTTAAAATAAACAATAATTAAAATCTTTACTGCAAAACTGTCAAAACAAGGTTTTAAATGTTTCTTAAGTTACATTTCACATTGTATTGGCTTCATTTTATTACAAGGTCGATACTAGGCGGTAGGTCTCTCTATAATAAAATGGCATTGTTATAATTCGAACGTGTCGCAGCACCAAGTACAGGGATTATATTAAAGGAGGGGTAGGAGGACTATGTCTTATGTCGATGTAGATTTTGTTACTCTGACAGTGAAAAATTAGAGAAGAGAAAGCGATTATGGATAAGAAAATATTCAAATCTAAATATGAAGCCTTCTTTTTTTTTTTTTTTAAGTATAACGGGGTGGCTCACACCCGGTAACCGCCCTCCCCCATTACATACGCCCCTGCTTACAGCATTCATCTTCTTTGCCTCAATCCGTTATGGATCTGCACGACTTTCTTGTAAGCGCTTACTTGCGAAGAATGTTCTTTTGTTCGCTCTGTGAGTGTTTCGTGATTTGTGAAGTGGAGTCACTTGTAATGAATATAAAAGACCTAGGTATGGACTATATTTTAAATTAAAACTAACGTACTTGAGGATAATATTTACACCTTATTTTAGGTGTTCAAAGTAAATGTGTTAGGGAACAACATTTTCTGTATTTTTTTTGTCAAACATTGGTGTTTCACTTATATTGTCAAGAAAAAATTATTACAAGTTGAAGTATAGTTCTTTAACTCACAGTTACAAAAGAAATACTTCCTGCATATTTCGGCCAAATTGTTTTATTGCTCTTTATTTTTATTTTAAGAGGGAAGATACGTGATGTAAGTAGCTAAATTTTGGAATGGCATTAAGTTACTTAATTTCTTTACAGATGACTAGAGAAGAATACTACAGTTATGAATGATTACTTGACGGCAAAGTAAAATGTATTAAGAATAGTTTGTTGAAAATCATTAATTGTCTATCAGAAAAGGTCAGAGAGTTGTTTATGTGGTTTTTCAAGTAGGAGTTCAAGCAAAAATGGACAGCTGTATCTAGTAAAGAAGAAAGAAATCCACCAATTTCAACAAATTGGAAAAAATAATTCTGACCAACTTTTTAAACTAAATATTCCTAGTCTATGTGCGACGTGAAAATAGCTAATAGACGATATTCGGCGAGATGAGTCCGAGGATTCGCTACTGGATTGCCTGACATTCATCTTACAGTTGGGGAAACGTCGGAAAAAATTCCACCAGGTCATCAGCCCAGACGGGATTCGAAACTCTGCCTCCTGGCAAGTGTCGACCTCGCTGATCCCTAGGACACGCCGGTGGTTTGAAGTCATGTTAACATTTTACCGAGAATGTGTGTTATTCGTCGCTGTTTATTTCGTGTATGTAGCATACCCTTTTACAGTTCAATTAGCTACTAGAACACAGAACAAAGAGCAAGATGAGGTCCGTTGGACAGAGTGGAGCCCGCATGTCAAGATAGACAGACACTCGCTCACACGTGCTTCTAATGCAAAGCATCATGGGTGCAGTCACGCGACGAAAGGGGTTCGCCCGGAGCGGGAAAGAGGGGCAGGACAAAAGGAGTCTGTTCCCAAATTCTACTTCATGCATATGAGATATAGAAAAACAAAAAACAGATCTACAATGGACACTACACGACGCGTTCGGCAGTCAGACAGACAAGAAAACTATCTCGAAAATCGCTTAGGCCTACTGCTAGACAAGTTATCACCATCCTAACATCTCACAGACTCTGATTGTGTTTTATTACTGACATTATTTTATTAATACGAAACCTAGTGCGAATCAAGTAGGCCTACGTACGTCCGTCATATATAAACGTATATTGCTTCCAAGGACGTGTTTCCTAATACATTCTTACTCCATGATTGAAGATATCATTTATTATTATTATTATTATTATTATTATTATTATTATTATTATTATTATTATTATAGTCCGCCGTGGATAGCCCCTGCTCTTCCCGACCAAGCAATACGAGGTTTGATTCCCGGCGTCGGCAATGGAAGAAATTTGTCTTCCGTCCATAGAACTGTGTGTTTGTCCGTTATCCTGTGATATCTCTGCGGTGGCGCTGTACCATGCTAATGACATGACCAGAGAGGCCCACACTTGTGAAATATCTAGTGTGTGATTCAATGAATTCCCCTCCTCTACTCGCATTGGTGTGTAAAACGGAAAAAAGAGGAAGTTAAGCCGACAAAGATAAAGATTATTATTATTATTATTATTATTATTATTATTATTATTATTATTATTGACAGAATGATTACAAATATTGGAGGAGGCCAGGGCCCTCAATGGGCTGTAGCGTCAGTTATGATCTTATGAACGAATGTCTTTCCCAAGATGACAAGTGTCTTCACTGTGGAGAAACTGAAACTCTTGTATATAAACTAGCGAATGCACCAGAGCCCAACCAATTTGGTGTCAACTCGCATAATATCTGCAACCTATAGCGATCACAAGATACACTTTGTTTAAACCAGAATTTCTTATCCTGTCGGATTTCCTTTTAGCCCAGTTGTAAGCTCCGAAACCGGTTGTGGTGCTAGAGACGTCCAGTCGGAGCGTGAACTTGCTTATGTCTGTGGAAGCACCGGAGCTCGCAACGAGTTATAGTGGAGCGCTCCGCTCCGTTTAGGCTGTGTCTGACAACGCTGTTTTAGCCCATCGCTCTCGGCATTTCTCGTGTGTGTGCGTGTGTGTGTGTGTGTGAATGCTTGAACATACGGTGAGTTCTGTATTGTGTTCTTCAGAGGATGTGTCCATAGACACATATAAAAGTTACATGCAAATAGAAAAAGAAAAACTTTTGAACAGAGGCTAAACCTACATAAATTATAAACAATTTCTAAAATGTATGTAATAACTTTTGTATTCATTTTGTGTATCCCTTTTCTGTACGTAATAAAAACTTGTAATATTTTCTTTTATTTTAGTAGGTTATTTTACGACGCTTTATCAACAGCTTTGGTTATTTAGCGTCTGAATGAGATGAAGGTGATAATGCCGGTGAAATGAGTCCGGGGTCCAGCACCGAAAGTTACCCAGCATTTGCTCGTATTGGGTTGAGGGAAAACCCCGGAAAAAACCTCAACCAGGTAACTTGTCCCGACCGGGATTCGAACCCGGGCCACCTCGTTTCTCGGCCAGACGCGCTGACCGTTACTCCACAGGTGTGGACAACTTATAATATAAAAGAAGAAGAAACAGAAGAAGATTGTCTGGAATAGGCCTAATAAAGAGGGCCATGTGCAAAGAAGGGCACGAAGAGGGCCATACTGCAAACACTTATTATCTTCAGCACGTTTATATTATCATTTCAATCAAAATGGAATAACAATTATAATGTTCTTGAATGTTATATGGAATACAATGTCCTTCTAAAAAGCATTATTATTATTATTATTATTATTATTATTATTATTACTACTATTATTATTATTATTATTATTATTATTACTATTATTATTATATGGATCAATGGTACAAAGTGGAGCACGGAAAGCCAGAATAAACACAGAATTATGAGAACTTTAGAAAGAAAAGAGTAGGTAACATATTAAAAGAAAAGGCTAGAATGGATTGGGCATAATATACAAAGTAATGCAAAAGGTTTTTGTGAAATGCTAAGTGGTGAAAGATATGGATATCTGAAACAAAAAATATATAAATATCTATAAAAAATATGGTATTGTTTTGGAGATACAATATTATGAATTTTAATTTGAAACAGGGATATTATGGTGCGGTTTCTATTACATGGAGTTGCTATTACTTAATTATGATTGTAACATCAGAATAACATTATCTTTAAATACTTTCTCATTGTTTGTTACAAAATACCCATTCGCATAAGGCATAAGCAGTATTAAGCCTATGTCAACATTTATCGTACTGTGGAGCTTTAGCTTTGGCTTTGCTGTACTATATTTTACATCATCGACTTCCATTCGAAACAATCAAATTAGGTGATCCAAATGAATATGCTCTCATTGTCAGACACTATCGGTGTTTTTATTTCCTTTTTTATTATCACTGTTATCAATATAATCACCAGCTATCCATTTTGATTCTTTCCATTTGTCCTTATTTTTATTTATTTTCTTCTACCATAATTTCTTTCTGCTCTGTATTAATTTATTCTTTTCTGTCTTTCTTGCATTGTAATTACCTTTTTTATTTTCTATTTTATACCTTCCTTTTCTTTATCTGCTTTTCTTACTGTATAACTTGCCTTATTTCCTTCGCTAGTCATTATTTTCCTGTTCTTTTGCTTCTCATTTTCACTAATTATCGACTTTTCTCCTTCGTCCTTCTCTGTGAATTACTATTTCATAGTTATCGTAACTTGCAATCCAGTCATTAAGCCAATGCATACGTACTTATTCCATTAACGGAGGCTGTAAAGTGTAAAGTGTTCGCTGCACACGTCGAGCTCTGATAAAGATCATATTGCAAAGTGTGCACAGAGCTTCAGACTGGCGATGAACCGGGATTCAACTCCCGCCGGCTGGCCTCGCACAGCCACAGCTGCGGTGAGGTGTCGAATATAAACACGGAGCTGCAAAGCCACGACGACGCTCCTTATCAGCCGGGGAACAAGTTTACATGGGTTGCAGCGACGGAGCACCGAGCAGTGGCGGAATATCACATGTACATTTCATATAGACGGGATAATGCTTAGACTTAGACTTAGAGTATGCATGTTTGTTTTTTGTCAACGTAACATCCTGTGTTGTACAAGCCCACTTTATGAGATTTACATACTGTGTTCATTTAGTCTACATAAAAAGTCCAAAATATGTTCTTAGAGTTAACCCCTCGTGTGCATAGCTACGGCATAAAGAATCGATCATTATTATGGTTATTTACTGCACAACTTTCGGCGCTTATTGGAAATTATAGTGCGAATTCCTCATATACCTACTAGACATCGGAAGTTAAGGCACTAAAAATGGTATTTTAGGCGCCTAAAAAGGCTCTAAAAACAACAGAAATAGGGCACTAAAAGGCATTGAAATTATATTGAAACACTCATAATTCATAAAGTAAACATCCATAAGACCAGAAGTAACTTAACAAAGAGCACTGGAAAAGTAGATCCTCTGTTCTATGGACTTGTTTCACTTGTACTTATGAATCCACTCCTTCGCGTCCATATTTTGAGTTACAATAAACAACATGCAACTTTCCAAGATTAACGCACAATGAATCCACTCCTTCACGTCCATATTTTGAGTTACAATAAACAACAAGCAACTTTTCAAGATTAACGCACAAACTTCTGTCACGTTTATTGAACAAAATCAGCGTATATGCTGAAAAAGATCTCTTAACGTATACTGATGTGACTGGACCATACTTAAACAGTGGCATCCTGGCTACATGTAATAATCGTTCCATTAGTAGAGAAAGCAGGAAATTCTGCTACCCACTGACGATATAAAGAAGCTTTCGATGTTTTAAATTTTGGCATTTTTCACCAAACAACAGTAGCCTCACAAAGACAATCCTAGACTGACTGTGCATCAGCGTTGCCAACTCCAGTTTTCAGAAATACACTAAACGCTTAAAAAAAACCCGCTAAATATAGCATAAAACCCAATAGGTTTTTAGATGTATATTACAAACCTATTTAAAAATAGTAATGATAGACTATAAATAATTATTAAACACTTAACAAAACTACAAAAGAAAAGATTCTACATAATCATTATCATCGTCTTCTTCAATTTCAGCCATAGTCGCAGAAGTTGAAGCACCTGCAATTTCTGGTCTTATGTTTCCATTGTTCCGATTTTTTTAACAATGTATTCAGGCAAGTCAAAATCATGGCAACATTTACCACACCGTCTCAGTGCAGCCTTATCTGTTAAAATTGACCGTGATACCTTTGTCCCCAATCTATTTCTAATTTTGGTTTTAATTTTATTCATTTGGCGAAATAGTCTTTCTACTTCAGCGTTTGGCCAGGGAAGACAGAGCGTAGAAAGTACGAACTCGGCTAATTCTTTGAATGGATTCATATCTGAAGCATCTTTCTACTGAAAAACTTCACACCAAAAACCATTGTTAAAACATAGTATGGTGCCTTCACGTGTTATGTATGATTCGGAGCTTCCCCTTTTCTACAGACGAGAGGAATGCTAACACAGGACAAAGTCGAGTTTAGTTGTTTAAAGAAAAAACAAATTCCCACTGATCTGAGCGCGAAAAGAACTAGATTTCCCACAGCCATCGTTCAATAATTTTTCCCCACCAACAGAGAAAGAAAAAAACTAGATTTGGTGGGAAAACCACCGTATTGGCAACACTGCTGTGTACTTCGTATTCTCAACACAGTACTGGAGTCAGAAGAACAAGGTCGATTCCGGAGTAAGCAAAACAACAATGCTGCATTGCAACAGTGTGTCCCATATCTATGGTTACTGTAAGGACTGCAATTTCCTTAGTTTCCAACACAGAAATAAATGCAGTATTGTTCAGTGAGTAGTCATATAAAGAAAAAAGGCAAAAAAAGTACACATAAAAGCAAAAAAATGGTAAAAAATTAGGCCTACATATTATTAAAGCAAAAAAAGGCATTAACGTCAAAAAAAGGCAAGATCAAACTTCATCAGAATGCTTCATTTCTCATTTACTAAAAGCCTTCAAATATGAACATTCAAATAAAATAGGCATTTTCCTAAACATCTGATGTCTAATCATAACTAACGCATGTCATATGGATCCCAACATGTGTCCATCTAGTCATACATTTGAATTCATAGTGGAAGTTACAGTTTAGTTGATAAATTACTTCTCATTATCAATTAAGTAGCTTCTTTTGTAAGGAAATACCAACCATATTAGGGCTACGTAAATTGGGTCCCAAGAGTTGTGTAGTCTTCTCTTTCACCAATACGTAGAATAGGTCGCATTAATTTGAATTATATATGTAAAATGGGTCCCAATACCTTGAAATAGATATGTAAAATGGGTCCCAGTACCTTGAAATGGACATGTCAAATGGGTCCGCGTATCATATCAGGCGCGTATCATATCAAGCATTATTGCATTTGCTTAATCAAAGTATTATCATTTTTTGGACTTCCTCTTTTGAATTTAGGAAAAGTCAAAGGCTGTTTCATCGAAGACTTGAAGCTGTTCTATCCACACATGAGAAAGTTTAATATTACTTACCGATTACGTACATTTCTCCAGATGTACTTCCTCCCACTATATAATTTTGTTGAAATCTTGAAAGACATTCAATATAATATGTACATTTTATCAAGAAGTACATGGACTGAAAAGAAGCTTACCATGGAAAGGAAACAATTTCTGAGAGAAAAAGAAAATGGCCGAGTTCAAGACCGGAGAAATCATAAGATCTACTTTTATTAAAACAGTGTGTTTAACGTTTTTATCAGTTGATTTACAAAGAATTATGACAAGATCTGCATTTATCAATATAATGTGTTTTAAGTTTTTACTATTTGATTAATTTCCCGGGGGTAAAAGGCGGCCAGAGCGTGGTGCCGACCACACCACCTCATTCTAGTGCCGAGGTCATGGAAAGCATGGGGCTCTACCTCCATGCCCCCCAAATGCCTTCATGGCATGTTACGGGAATACCTTTACCTTTTACTATTTGATTAATAAGGAATTCTGACGTACAGCATGTTATGAATATTTTAAAGCGTTAAGAAGAAAATAAAAAGATAACTTTAATTTGGGGGGAGGGGTAGAGCTATTCAGCGAACTTTCATGAGATGTCTCCTGGGTAACGCTAATAGTATGACGGAAGACGGGACTCTTTTTACCTATATCTTTTTTCCAACCTGGACCATTTTACCTATATCCTTTTTCTAATCGGGACCCATTTCACCTGATTGCAATTATTTGCTTCTTATTTAAGATAGATTGAATAAACAATACTTTTTAATGCAACCCAAATGTTATTTTTTACTATTATCCTATACCCTTTTTCTAACCAGGACCCAATTTGACATGATTTTGGCACACGGAACCCAATTTACCAACCTCGACCATATTAACCAAGAATTCTGCTTCCTTACTTTCTCTATGTTAATCTTCTGTTGACAGTAAATTTGTTTGTGTTTATGTGTTTCTTATTCCTTGTGGAAACACTGACTGCTAGCAATATCCAAAAGTGAATTTACAGCAGGAAAATGCGTTTTAGAAAAGTGAGCACGGTCAGAAAAAAGAACATCTTCCATACTTATCATCGTTCTGGCCTAAAATGAGACGGGGATCATGGTTTTTCTCTATAAGGTAACTTCTTGAGTTGAATATGAGAACAGTGCGAGAAAAAAGAACCGGGATTTAAGTAACGAGTTTTAATGGCTTAATACAAGTCGTGTTGCCCCCAGCCGTCTAGAGGTAAAGCTCTCTCCCCTAGACCCAAAAGTTGCAGGTTCAAATCCGGCTGGCATCGATGGATTTTCATGACGCAAAAATCAGGAGCGCAAGACCTTCGGAGGAACTTTAAGCCATCTATCCCCTGTCAGAGTTGTTCGGCACATTAAAGACCTCCAAGCATAGATTAGAGCCTCTGGACTAAATTTATCCTCTCTCGCGTCCTAATAATACTTTAGTTGCATACTATAATAGGTGGTGTTTGTGGCGATGAACCTACCACTTGTCGCTCTGCCCCGTGTCGGCAAATAACTGTAACTAAATTTCTAGTAAATACTGAAACTTACGCTAAGGGTGCTATGTTATGACTCCGGAACTATGGGTTCAATGAATGAATGAATAAAGGCCATGATGCACAAATAATAAAGAAGTAGTAGACCCAATAGTAATAGCTGCATTTCTTCTTTTTCTTACATGCTAGTATTTTTTATTAGGGGAGACACGGCTTAACGCTGCAAAGTCGAAAGGTCGCGGGTTCGATTCCGGATAGAGTCAAGTATTTTCCCCATTGATCTAATCTTTTCGGCTGCTCTATGGCCCTCGAGAATACTGACTGTCTGCAAAAGTGGGAGTCTTAACCTCCCACCACCCTCCGGGCCGATTTGACCTCTAAGGGAGTTGACTTCAGCTTTTTTATTAAGCTACCTCAAACTGAACCTAGACACCGGCGTAGCTCTGTCGGCTAAGGCGCTTGCCTGCCGATCCGGAGTTGCGTTCGGACGCGGGTTTGATTCCGGCTTGGGCTGTTTACCTGGTTGGGTTTTTTCCGAGGTCTTCTCCAGCCATAAGGCAAATGTCAGGTAACCTATGGCGAATCCTCAGCCTCATCTCGCCAAATACCATCTCGCGATCACTAATCCCATCGACGCTAAATAACCTCGTAGTTGATACAGCGTCGTTAAATAACCAAGTAAAAAAAACTGAACCTTGTGAACAATTCCATTATTAGGCTCTCCGCATTACTAACACTAAAAATATTGTGTAGGCCTACATGAAGTTTATTTAATTTATCATATAGTAGCACTCAACATCACACCGCGCTGCGTTTCTTGCTGTCATTATTGAAGCGAAGTTACGTTGACGGATGGGCATGCATGCATGCATTCGGTGCGCTCTGGCTAATGAGTTGTAAGATGCACCTGTCAGGTAATTTGCAGTTAGTTCCCTAGATGACTGCTTTATGAGTACAAAAACATATACAGAGCTCTAGGCGGCGACATATGGAACCAATGCTACACGAACAAGAAATAAAGAATAGGTTATGTCATCAAAATCCAAGAAATTAAAATTTCATTTAGGGGTCGAAGTACAGTTCAGTTAAAATTTTCACAATTTTCTTCCATCTAGTTTTCACTTTTTTTCTTTTTCCTTTTTTCTACTTCATTTTCTTCTTCTTCTTTGCCTCTTCTTCGTCTTCTTTTTCTTCTTCTTCTTCTTCTTCTTCTTCTTCAGCAGCAGCAGCAGTCATCAATATCATCTTTAACTGTTCAGAAACTTTTTATTCATAAGTTTCTCTTAAATTATTTTCATATATTCGCAGTAGCTTGTATATTGTATTTCGGGAAAACCAATAAAATTTGAACCCCTGCTATGCTCGTAGGCCTACCGGTATTGAATTAAATTGAATTTCGGAAGAGGCATTATGATCCAGCCCAGCGACTTTTCAAGATCTATTATGCTAACCCTCAAGCTACACGCATTCCCAAACCCAAACCGGCTGACTACACTAAGGTTCACTGCGTACCCAGGTTTCGAGGCAACCCCATTCGTTCCTAGGCCACCCTCCTCCGTGCGTCACCAGCGGGTGCGGCGTTCGGGGAATGGAACTAAGATCGGACGGAATGATGTAGATGCTTAATAGGCTATGGGAAAACTAGAGGTCAGTGACAAACCTTAACTGCGACTTGCATGCCACAAGTATATCACTATGGATTTTTCAATGAAAATTCCCAGACCTAACCGGGAATTGAACTCCGACCGCCTACGTGAGAGAATGAAGATCTGACCACTCATTCCCTGCAGGGGACAACTCCTATTACATACCAAATAATAATGTTTTAGCGCTTATTCAACCACAATTTACTAACTACTTGTGTTGACAGGAGACAGTATTTTGCCGAAATGAGGACGAGGATTCGCCATGAGATTACCTGATATTTGACTTATATTTGAGGAAAACCTCAGAAAAATCCAAACCAGGGATTCGAACTTCTACCCGGACCAGACATTGGAACACGATTCCCTCACGCTCAAGGACATGTTATAATTACTACCTGGCAGGACCAGGTATTCTTTCGTAAAGCAATGACACTGATAGTATGATGGAAAAATTGGTGGACAGATCACAGAGAAAATGAATATAGCCTACCAGAGAAAACTTTGATACACACAAAAGTACTTGAAGGAAACTTGTCACCACAATTTCTTCAATTACTTCAATTTTTACTTTTTCTTTTAAATAATAAAATAAAAAATTGTTTCAGAAATAATGTCAATGTTCAGCAGTATAGATGTAAACAGTTATTTTTCTTTCATGAAACTTAACAAGACTAATCTAAGGACTCGACTGATAGACAATCATGTTCAGTTTAATGTCTGCAGCAGATCGTTAAAGTGAGAAAAATGAATTATTGTAATTTAAGAAAATGTGTTTTAACATTATACACATTGCAATTGCAATAGATAAGCAATGAAATGAAAACTTAGGAAATAATTCTTTCTTTGTTTTTCAGTTTGTATGGTGTATTTATCTACCAGTATTTCTTTCTTTCTTCCATTGCTTTGTGACACAATATAATTCAAGTACAATACACATTATTTCCTTTAGAAGAATATACTATATTATTTAACGTAAATTATTGTTAATTTATAAATAAATAGCCATAAAATCATAATTATATATCAAAAATATTTCAATTTTCAAATAATGTTTGTGTCTAATTCCTTTGTCTTTTGTAGAAATTGTTATTTACTGCTGATGATTATTATTGTGCACGACGTATCCCAGGCAATTATAACATACATTGTCTCATTTATATGATTGTTATATCCCCTACAACAGTGGTCGTCAGCACTTGTTGAAATGAGTAAAGGGTAACGAGTGTATCGTATTATGCACCGTCGCGTCGTGCAGAAGGGAGAGGAAGAAAGCATACCCGCCAGCAGCCACGGATGCACGCTAGAGCAATGTTTTATCCGCGGGTAAGAGATGCTAGCCCGAGAGTGCACTGTGCTGATGTCCGCTGCCCTAGAACTACAATCCCTTCCTTACTGTAACACTTTCTACACCCCTGCCTGAGCGCTGATCAGTCGTACAGTCTTACACAGCGGAGCATGCTGATTTCGTGATGCCACTGGTGTAAGTTGACTGAGCTGCGACTAGGCTCTGCAAGAATATAGCTCTCATTTTGTTTCCAAACAGTCTGTGTTCTCCGCTCAGAACCAATGAAATATAACAAGAGCAGCGGGTGGGTTTATTACTGATTTTCGTGTCTGTCATTCCATGCACATGCGAATTGAACTGTCACCTTTCCCCCCTTTTTCCTCTTCCTTCAAGCGCATATGTACACATTCTTACATCGGCAGAAGAAAATATTGGTTCCTTCTAGGAAGCAAACGTATGTTGTATGCAAGAGGCAGTAATACTGTTTGGTTGTTCAACAGCAGACTGTCATGCCATACATAAGACGCGTAACTTCACATTGCAAGAAGGTACTCACAATGGAAACAACTCGGCGTAAGATGCTGGAAATAACTCATTCATTCTACATCCTGGCTCTACGATTAAGAAAAACAGTTTGTGAGAGATGAATGGACAACAGGTAGAAAATAAATTTGTTTTCAGAGATTTTCTCCGAAAAAGAAGAAACAAAACTGAATAAAGTAGAAATTAATTTAAATAAAAATAAATATAACAAAGCAAAATTAAATTAAATTCAACGAAACAAAATGAAATAAAGAAAACAAATTTAGTAAGCTAGAATGCAATAATAAAGAAATACTTTCAAAATGAAATAAGACATGAAATTAAATCAAAGAAAAGTGACAGAAAATATAATGCAACATAAGATATGCAATAACTACTATAAATAAATTAAATACCTAAAGTACGGCCAATAAATAATATAAAGCGAATGAAATGAAAACAAATAGGCTAATGTGAATTCAGTAAAATAAAATAAAACGACACAAAAGCCACTGTAAAATAATACGAAATAATTATTTAAAGAAATACTGTTACAAACAAACAAGCTTTGACAAGATAACAGATAAAAGGATGCAAAGAATACATTTTCAGAGATTTCTCTTGACTGTGGAGAAATGGAATAGAGTAGTTAAAGAAGAAATGGAATAATAAAATGGAATGAAATAAAATACTAACTTACTTATGGATTTTAAGGAACCCAGAGGTTTATTGCCTCCCTTACATAAGCCCCCCATCGCTTCTATCCTGAGCAAGATTAATCTAGTCCCTACAATAATATCCCAGCTCCTTCAAATCCATTTTAATATTATCCTCCCACCCACGTTTCGGCCTTCCCGAAGGTTTTTTCCCTCCGGCCTCCCAAGTAACACTATACAAGCATCTCTGGATTCACCCATACGTGCTACATGCCCTACCCATCTCAAAAGTCTTCCACTTATCCGTCCGGCCGTAGGCGTTGCCTTATGGGCTAAGGCAGTTCCCTTCGCAGCAGCTCTGGTCAGAACATAATTGGATCCACCACCACCACCACTACTACTCTGTAATCGGCATCATAAATATAGCCTAGCCTCGAAATCGTTCTCAACAAAAAATTATTAAAAAACAATTGAAATTATGGTTTATTTAACGCTCTCAACCGCCGAGGTTATATCAGCGTCGCCGATGTGCCGGAATTTTGTCCCGCAGTTCTTTTACATGCCACTGATGCCAGTAAATCTAATGACATGAGACTGTTGCATTTAAGCACACTTAAATGCCATCGACCGGGGCCGGGATCGAACCCACAACCTCAAACACAGAAGGCCAGCACTATACCGACTGTGCTACCCAGGCCGACTAAAATCGCTTAAAAGCCAAGTGTGACGGAAGAACTATTCTTTCTTAAAGAATTAACTGCCACTAATACGCCAAAATTTCTTTTTACGCGGGAGCAAATGTTTATAACAGAATATGCAGTAGTTTCACAGTGACCCATTCTGTTATCTGATTCCACAGTATTGATTGTTATTTTATAAATACAGTAAGTAATGCTTAATACTTGGAATTAATATCTTAAAATATTTAAGTAGGTACTGTATTTCTTTCAATTTTAAATGCCAATTTTTGTAAATATCAAAGCATTGTTAGAATAGTTACACCATATTATTATTACTCTTTTATGTGTAATTATGAGACACTTATTATACACATCCACATAAACCGTACCATACGTTTTATGTGAAACCAGAAAATATAATTTGTAAATTATTCATTAATACATATTTTTGAATGCTAATTCAATAACAATAAACTACAAAGAGGAATATTATTGACAACATAAAAACAGAACTAACCTGATTGGAAACGACTGAATCACATAGAGAGAAAATTTGCACCAAATGCATGGCACAAAGTTTTTTTTAATTCTCCTCCTGAAAACTAGAAATTAACTCACTTTAATATTGCAGCATTCTCATTCAAATACAACGCGATATATTGACAGCATCTAATTTTTATTTAAATATCATTAACACAACTTATAAATCCAACCTATATCCGTTAATTTTACTACAGAAAAAATAATTACAAATTTGTTTTAAAAAGCAGAAAAATTACTCAACTGAATTGTTGTTTAAACATTTCAAAGTTTTCAACATTAAACAAATTTATTATTTTATTTTATTAAACTATTTTCACAGAAATCTTAATAACTTTGAGAGGTATATACATAAATATAGAAATAAAAATGCGAATTCTCTGCGTTTCTCTGAACCTAAACGTAAAACCAATGCAGTTTTTTTATCATAGTATGAGTCAAGGTCCCAGATTATTAAACAAAGTTTATTCTAATATTATTTTAACCACGAATCCTCTCCAATTAATAAAAAAAAAATAAAAAAAAATTGTATTGGATTTATAGTTTGGGTTTAAACATGATAAGCACGTTTTAATCTGTATTCACTGTCAATTTTAATTTTATTTTTGTCTGTATTGTAATCCCCTCCTGAGCACGAGTCTTATTCATTCAGGAGTGAGCTAGCTTATCTTACGTTGTATTAACTTGTATTCATTTCAAACTTACTAGAAATAAATAAATAAATAAATAAATAAATAAATAAATAAATAAATAAATAAATAAATAAATTAATGACTCACAACAACCTTTAAGAACTGGACCCTCTACCCGTTTCGTCCTCACACCAACATTAGATATTTACAAATTGCTAGAATACTTGATTATGTGCATAGCACTAACCAAAGTGCCATTTAAAACATCATGAAACAAACACAAGCAAAGGAGCATACACGTAGTCGGCAAAAAAAAAAGATTCCGGGAAGCGAACGTGGGTCCACTATACTTGTAGCTCCGTAAGAATTTACAAGAAATATACAGCACTTTCGTCCCTGACTCTCCATAAGAAATGATCGATGTCTTATGACAAAATCCAGCCTAAATATGTCCGCTTTTTTCATGTTTTGTTCTCAGAAAGTCTCTTAACTTTAAATAAACGCACGTTTCTTTCAAGTAGAACGGAAAGAGAGGGGGAGGGACTGTAGAAGGCATATAACGGAAGAAATTTCTGGAGGTGCCTTGCAAACAGCAGCTACTTCTCTTGACAGTCTACGAATTTATACGCAGATTTCAGCGTATTTATTGCGGCAAGAGAAAGGAATACAGTCGACAGAATTATGTCACAGGCATGCATAAAGAAATAAAAAGATTTTCTGCTACTTCTTTGTTTTTATGACTCTGAGTTGCTGACACCACAAACACACAGTAAACATGAGACATAATCGTCAGCAGTCAAGGCGGAAAAGTGTTTTGAAGACGATAGGAAATTGTTCTTTATCAGACATATTTTTTTAGTTACAGAAGCTATTCACAGAGGATTGGGTGATGGCATGGCCTCATTGGAGCAAGAGTAGAATAAAAATTATACTGGAAGCAGAAATAGAGTACACGGACAAAACCTACCTATCGGCAGCATTGTCAACCACATTTCTCTACGGAGAAATACTTCAGACATAACGTTTTTCAACAACCTGCGTTAAAATTAGTTTCTTTTTTTTTTTTAGTAGGTTATTTTACGACGCTTTATCAACAGCTTAGGTTATTTAGCGTCTGAATGAGATGAAGGTGATAATGCCGGTGAAATGAGTCCGGGGTCCAGCACAGAAAATTACCCAGCATTTGCTCATATTGGGTTGAGGGAAAACCCCGGAAAAAATCTCAACCAGGTAACTTGCCCCGACCGGAAATCGAACCCGGGCCACCTGGTTTCGCGGCCAGACGCGCTGACCGTTACTCCACAGGTGTGGACAAAATTAGTTTCAAAACTTAGATTGACTTATACGTTATTATTAGATTAGCATAGAAGCAGCAGTAAAATACGATTATTTAGTCCTGACAGTCGCCAGCAATATGCGCCTGGGTCAGGCGAGTCCATTTAGTTACGCCAAGGGGTGTTAGGGTTAGTCACTCGCTTGCCTTCGGAGCGATCGGATGTCATGCGGTATGTTTCTAGTACAGTTAAGCTGTACTGCAGTCCTTTACTGACCGCTCGCCCTTATTTCTACTCCGGAGCTCTCCTCACTACTCCTATTACTTCCCCTCTTTCGCGTCGCCGAGCTGTCAGGACTAATTAATCGGTCTTGTAATAGCAACAGCAAGGCACACTTATGTATATAGAATACAGAATGGATTCTTATATTAACAACAGTGATTAGCGCGGCATGTATACTGAAACAAAACTAGCTCTGACCTCTGAGCTGTGTTATTGCTATGTGTGCGTGAATTATTTGCGGAAGAATATAGCGAGTGCATAGCTTCAGTATCAGAAAGTTGCCTATGGTTAACCTTTTGAGTAGGACGAAAATTAATTAGAGCCAGTCATGTTGTCCTTCAAGTTAATCTTCTGACTTGCAATCGGACAGAGTTACGCAATAATAGACCATCGACAATTTAAAAAAGAAAAAAAAAAAAGAGATATTTGCACAAATCTGTTGATGGCAGGCCAATTTAACTCAGAAAAAATCAAGAATGCGATATCTGAATTTTGCTGCTATTTATAAGCAAAAATTCGTTTATTGCATTAAGTTCATTTATTTATTTTGCTTTTAAATATTAATTCAACTGCTAGTCTCTTATCAAAAATCGGTTAGCATTTTTGGTATTATTTGTAATTTTTTTTTTGTAATAGTATGAATGTTATAATACTTCTTGCATAAAATGTTTTATAAAAAAACAGATTTATTTCAATGGCCAATATCTCGAAACAGGTTTTTGGAGCTTGGTCTCTTATTGCGTAACTCCGTCCATTATTGTCTGGCCTCTAGATCTGTCACGTCATATGCGTACGTGTATCAGTTGCATTCGTTGGAGTCACATATTGGACAGAGATGACGATATCTCGGAGCTATGATTTTGGAACTGTAGTCCCAGTCTCAACCAGTGACAATCTATCACAGTGACAAAATCACAGGTCTTCAAATCACACCCCACAACTAGAAATTGCAGCAGTTGGAACAGTAGAACGACGAGAAAACCTGCTTCCGATAATATTTTGTTCAACACATACTGCCTATGAGAAAGCAGGGCCTATCGAATATATTTCATCTACTACAGCTCGGATATGACAGTACCGCCGGACGTACATTGTTGTTCTTTCTTGCACCCGTGACTATGGATAACCGGTCAATAAGAAATATTCAGCCGTGAAACCGTATGTTTTACATCTCATTTCACTTTCTTACATGATTCTCTACCATTAACATTTCGCAAGAAGCAATGAAATCTCAGTTAGTGGAAGAATAGCAAGTGATGAGGGGGACTTGTTGAAAATTGTACTAGATAGGCTACAAGGAGGGAGATGCGACGCATAATTTACCTCAAGGATATACAACCTTGCAGCCCGAAAAAAAATATGAAACAGAATCTTTATTACAAGGAATTTATAAACGTGTTGACAATTGCCAAAAATATATTTAAGGGGCGAATGAAGTTTGTCATGAATTTAAGACGTGGTGAGTAGTTAATGTAGGCTATTCTAGTGGCAGTATAAAAAACTGAACAGTAAAGAATAACCGAACCAAAAAGCAAAAGAAAATATCAAAGTTAGTTATCCCTATTACAGCCTATGGAGGCTCAAAGGGGTAGTGGAAAATTAAGACTTGTATCTCTGCACACAATCGGCATTAATATCAGTAAGGATGCTAATCCTGCGTGCTTGCCTGGTACTCATTTCTGTTAGAGACTCGGTAAGTCCCAGGACCATATCGTGGTCGGAAGGATTACATCAATGGAGAAAATCCATGACGCCATCGGGAGGGGGACTTATTGAAAATTGTACTAGATAGGCTACAAGGAGGGAGATGCAACGCATAATTTACCTCAAGGATATACAACCTTGCAGCCCGTTGCAGTGCAACGCCTTAATCGTAATTCTACCGTGCATCCCTGAAAAATATAGTACTGTAATTCATGCATACGTCAGCCACACGCAAAAAATATACTATAATCCATCTGCGAATGTGATATGTCTCCCACCAGCAGAACCGGCGAGTTATTACCTTAACACTAAAAAATCAGTGTTAATGGGTCGGACCCACCCACAGCACGACAGCTCGGATTCCAGGTGATACTAGGACTGAAATTTTTCAAGAATAACAACAATTGAATTATAACACTTTGTTATTAGTTAGGTACTTTATATGAAGGAATGTAAACACAATTGTCGTCGCGTTTTTTATTAAATTTTATGCTCGACCATGCCTAAATGTAGTAATTATACACCTGGTAGAAGTCCTTTAATGCATGTCATTAAAGTACACCTATTCATTAAAGTTCAGGTTTTCGATTATTCTCGGATATGCAATCGAAAGACGAGGGAAATGTCACGGAGGCTGGAAATCCAATACTGTCGCAGAAGGTTATGTTCTGTTACTATAATAATTAGCGTTAGTTGTAAATAATATTCAAATAAATTCAATTTGTCATCTCGTTTTTCAATTCTAAATCAATTTCCAGGTTATATCAAGGTTAATATTTAGTTTACTCTGTAGGTTATAGGCTATCAAGGTCAATGTGGAGATCTGTTCCTCGGAAAAAAATCAATACTTTTGCGTCTGCGCACATCTCACAATTTACGAGATATTGCACAAGGTCAGTTCTGCTCTTCAGTTAGATACAAATAAAATGAATACTTCTGAATAATTTCAAGTTAGAAATATGGTCGAGCATAAAAAGTCGTATGAAACTCGCCTATAATGGTAATTAAGACGCTCGTATGAAAATTATGAAACTCGCTTGCGCTCGTTTCATAAACAAACATACTTGCGTCTTAATTACTATCATTATAGGCTCGTTGCATAATGTACTATTAACTCATTACACTAGTTACAGCAAAAAAGCGACATTTAAAAGTGAGGATTAAGCCCTTTTATCTAAATACCATCGATATGTTAGCGGGCGGCGAGTGTCGTACGCAGGCTTAAGGGGTTAGATACAGCTTACAGCAGTAATTTTTTTGGAAATATTCAACATTGTTTTCCTCCATTACTGTATCAAATCCGGACTATACGAAAGATAGTGAGTGGTTTCTATAACTGCGAGCTGCGAGATCTGCGTACTTAGCAGTTGCAGAAACTACTCACGATCTCTCGTGTAGTCCGGATTTGTGCGATAGTCCTCGCACCTCACCTCGGGCTATTCCATATGAAATCGATCAGTAAAAAACCTCGCATTTTTTTATACTCTAATTTTTTCCCTATTTATACAAGGTGCTGAGGAGAGTGCATTTTCAAAAATATGCTATCGAAAGTCAAACGGTTTTCGTATTATTGAGCGACAAATTTAGCGTATTTTGTAAAAACAAGCCTCTTTCAGCGCTTAGAACTCTGGAACCATTTACTGCAGAACATTGAACGAGAGCTTATTTTGAAGTTGATATTTGGTAGGTTATGTTAAGAAGTAATCCTTATTTTTATTGTGCACAGAGAGACAGATAATCTGATTTTACTTGCTTTTAGGCTTTTTGGCCATTTGTAAAAATGTAAAAAAAATTGAGAAAAAACCTTGCATTATTAAGAGGGATTCGGCATTGTTTGCTTAGTGGCTCGGCAATAAGTTTCGAGGGTATTAAATAGATTATTTTCACACGCCTAGACTTGAACGGCGCAGTACGCAAGCACTGGCCGAGAGCTGAAGATAAGCGAGCGTTGGGTGTCATTTTACTCCTGTGTTTATGAAAACCTGTGATAAAGCTAGCACAGCCATGACTGCTAGACGACACATCACGTGTTTATGTCTACTGGCCTTGCTTCCCTCGGCTATCTCTCGCCTCACAGTCAGCTGGTTAGTTCACGCGCGTACTATTTATTTTCTTTATTTGATATTTTCAATACTTTCTTATCAACGTACCACCAGTAAAAAATATGTGTTTATTTGTACTTTCAATGCGAAATCTAATCATATATTTTAAAAATATTTTTTCGTGGGCAAAGGCGTCTTAATGAAGAAAAATCTAAATTTCTCCATTTCCCTAAAAAGTAAGAAAAACTGTTTACATGTCAATATAAACTTTAATTTCTCAGCATCAAAATAAACCATAATTTTGATCATTGGGTGAAAGGGTTTCGGAGCCACAACAGTTTAAAGTTGCTAATTTTATGAAAATACGATAAATTTAAATATTATTAATTTAAACACTATGAAGTTCTGATGCCTCAACTTTGCACAGAGCATTATATCACAGTTGTCTACGGACAGAAAAAGTTTCATTGTATTTAAAAATTGCAAGGTAAATTTTCTCTATATTTCGGTCGATTTGAGATGGAATAGCCCCCTCGCAACTCTCTTGCGTTGGTCCAGAAGAACCAAGGCTTTACGGAAAAGTCCGTGCACGTTGCCCTTTACCGCTTAGCTTCCTCTAGACGGGCGCTCAGCACTATGGTCATTAAGCCGACGGAACATTACTGTCTGGGACCGGTCTGCATAGGAACCGTCTATACTGCTCGAAAATGTCTATAATATGGTATGGATTTCAATAAACAACGCCATTCTTTTCAAAAACTCGCCTTGTTAGATGGAAAGAACTCCACTAATACGGTAACAGAAAGGGCTTAAAAGAGTGTATAATCTTTGAAGTCCATGCTAATAATGATGCAGCTAAATAAACACAAATTCAATTTTGGATCAGACAGTAGGAGCGGACTGGCCATTGAGGCTGCGTTAAGTGTGATTAGAGCCTCGTGTCAGTTTACCCAGCGATACGTGCGGCCCAACTGTCAGTGTGTAAAATTGCTCATTAAAATGAATAATAACGAGCGCACGGAACAAGTGCGGCAGATCAATCAATACAGCAATTACACGGGCAGCCCCTCCTAATTGAATCTCCGTAATTAATTGTTAAATTATCGAAATATAAATTTCATTAAATAATAACACCATATTATACACCGGCTACTAGCTATTCTCCAATGAAGGTCACATATATATTTTTTTATATTGCGTACATTGAAAGATACTCAATTATAAGATTCAAGTTATACGGTTGGTTCGAATCCTGTTTGGGACGTGGACGCTTTGTGTCTTTAAATGTAGTATCTGTAGGCCAATTACCATACTTGGACGCTCAGTGTCGTGTCAATCCCACATTGGGGCTATCCGCCATACGTAGTTTGATGCTAGACTGAAACATACGAAAACATTACGAACAATAGCTATCTGTAAAACTGTAAAAACCGATGATGTCAATAAAGATGATTATGAACATATTGACATTGATGATTAGGGAACGGATATCTAGGTGCTAAAAGGAGAGATATAGGATTTTATGAAATACGATTTAGGATTTTCAAGAGTTTACATAAAATTAACAATTAATCATTTTTATCTTAGTAAATATTCTATTTTATTAAAATGTGTTTCAGTGAAACTTACAGCAGAGTCCGTATAGGCCAGTTTGTATCTGATGATTTTCCAATTCACTGTGGGCTAAAGCAAGGAGATGCACTATCACCTTTACTTTTTAACTTCACTCTAGGATATGCCATTAAGAAAGTTCAGGATAACAGACAGGATTTGGAATTGAACGGGTTACATCAGCTTCTTGTCTATGAGGATGACGTGAATATGTTAGGAGAAAATCCACAAACGATTAGGGAAAACACGGAAATTTTACTTGAAGCAAGTAAAGCGATAGGTTTGGAAGTAAATCCCGAAAAGACAAAGTATATGATTATGTCTCGTGTCTTCTCTCAGTTTAAGTTCCACCTCTTAGGTTCTCTCTAGTGGCCAACCCTCATGCACTGCGTCACAGATGTGTGACCGTGTCACAAAGTCCAACACATTAATGTGCAGAGATGCACTTATTACGAGTGAGAGGATTCAATTCGGCATCGGAATGGGAATTCTGTGTGGCTTAGTGGATAGAGCATCAGCACGTAGAGCTGAAAACCCGGGTTCAAATCCCGGTGCCGGAGAGAATTTTTCTCCGTTCCACCCATCCTTCAGCATATGATGACGCAGAATTTCTGCATGGAAATATCATATGTACTTCGGTACATCGTAATAATCTAATAATTTTATCCTTATAGGGAGAAGATCTAAAAATACCAATATTCATGCACGTACAGAAGAATTATAGAGACATATACAGTACTTAGTGGTCAGTAGTACCCGTTTGAAAGTCTGCTTTGGTCACCGCTGGTGTACATGATACGTAGAGATATCTAACATACATCTAGAACCTAGCAAACAAAATAGGTATGGAACTAGAAATCCGTTCCCTAGTGATGGTAATGATGATGGTGACATTATCAAAATGTTGCTAAAGTGTACGCAACGGTGAGGCGAAGTTTTTATGCTGAGAGGAGGCTACAGTCACTGGTTCGAATACCATCTAGCATACGGATGTTTGTTCGTTAGATATTACATGTTGTTTTATATAGAGGAACGGAAACGTACCATTCCGAAGTTCTGCTGTATGTCTAGTAAAATGTTACGTTATTTTTTACCCCATTACAGGCCATGAAGGTCCACAAGCTGGCGAGAGGTTAAGGCCACCACCTGTACAGACAATCGACAATCGATGTAGTCTTACGTGCCCGCTGCCTTCACCTCCAAGCAAATACTCCTGGTACTCATTTATGTTAAAAGCTGAGTGGGCTAAATCCCAGGGGCATAGTGTGGTTGGAAGGATTGAATCAATGGAAAAATCCATGACCTCATTGGAAGTCGAACACGCGACTTTCCGGGTTGCAGTATTACATCTTAACCGCTACACTACGCGTGCCCCATGTTAGGTCATTGCCAATTATGGGCGCTGTGTGTGGGCCAGAAGTATATAATCGAGTAGGATAATGGCGGCAATTCAACGACTACAAGGAAGACTAAAGCAGCGACGAAAATTCCGTCCGACAACGAAGATGATGATGATGATGACGGCGATGATTATGATATTCGCCAAATAAGCTGGTCATAATTTGGAAACTGTGACTAATAGGAAAATTTTGCTTAACAATATCCACTGCAGTTCCAGTATGTACGAGTAGATAATTGGATATTTAACAGTAGAAAGGTGCAAAGTGTCAAATTTATTAACAGAATTTTATTAATAAATAACTTTTGATTTTAAACAATTTTAAGAATATATTTTTTTAGAATTGAATTGATAGTACTTATGTGATAAGCGCCCACTTACTGTAGGGATATAATTGGTATCATTGTAATTGGTATCATTATAATTGGTATGGTTGTAATTAATGTTTACAGTGGCATTAATACTGTAATTCTAAAATGTATTCCATCATAACTTGTGCAGACTTGACCTTGAAATTATAGTTCGAGTCATATGGCTAAAAGATTATCTGTCCAAAGTCCAACGGCAGGTCATCGCACTGGCCACGACGTGGGTACGCCATCGAGTAGACGCGAATCACGCGGAATTCATAGGTCACCGTAGCGTCACTGACGCGAGCCTATAAAACGGCGCGGCGATCATTGGAGGAATATCACTCATTATTATTATTATTATTATTATTATTATTATTATTATTATTATTATTATTATTTTTATGTAGCTCTGCCGTCAACAGTAGTGTTGGGGAGGGCGACGAGTGGCCCAAGTGACAACGATTAGAATAATCATCATCATCCTCATATCATCACTTGTACTACGCCTTGTATTTCAAAACTGATTAATAAACTAAAGTATTGGCAGCCCTTGGTTGTTTAAAGGACTTAGGTCTTTTACTAATCCATCTACAACGCACTCCAATAGAAGTTATTCCAAGAAACTTCATCATACTTACGACAACTTTTCACTAATCTTTATCAATAATTTGATGATATTTCTAAGATTAACACACTGCACTGAGAGACAAACAAACTTCACAATTTATGAAAGGTGTTAAGTCCCATAAACATTTCTTAGGTACTATGATCCATTTATTGTCCACTCATCTGTTAATTTCTGCAAATACTTCCATTAAAATTGTTTTGCAGACTGGAAGCAACTCACCCTCACCACTTGGAATTGAATATCGCCGATTTTCATCATGATTATGATATGTTCTTTGTTGACGTCGTTGCACTGGTATGACAGTAAAGAGACTCAACAGAAATGTTGTTAGTGTTGAATAATGTTGTCATATAACTTAGAAAATTAAGCTTCTTTTTACTCCTGTGTCAGTTCACTGCATTTTATTCTGCATTTTTATGCCAGTTACAATAAAGAGAAACGTGGTAATTTAATTATATTTCCTCCATTTTCTGGATTTTTAACACTAGGAATTGAAAAGTTTAAAACAAACCGCTGAGTTATCTGCAGGTAATGCATTATGTTTCTATGTGATTCATAGCGCTACATTACCTACGTATTATGTTGTACGTTGATCTTCCTGTTTGTAGAAAACACCACAGTATGTAATCAATAATGCCTTTTGCTTCACTATTAACACGACAAATAAACAACGGAGGGAAATCAAAATGAATGGCACACTGCACCTTTTTAAGAGTGAGCTCTGGTAACTTTACACCACTGTCTTTTTGATGGTCTTAATAACACTCTACAATCTTCTGTAGACTAAGCCCTGTTGATATGTAATGTCCCTTGGCAATTCAACTGCCACTGTTTCTGCAGATGACACTAGTATATTTTATTTTACTGACTCCATTGAAGAACTGTTTGAAAAGTTTGAGGCAGACATTATTACTCTTGAAAACTGGTTAAGCGCAAATAGGCTTTCTTTGAAAAAAAAAAAACTGTTTATACTATTTCCACTAAACCTTCTTTTTATTATATTATTCCCAAACAAAGTTTAATGATTCTGTAATACAAAAAGCTGCATCAGTTAAATTTTTAGGTTTGATTGTTGATGAACATTTAACATGGGATAAGCATATTTTGGCTGTCGGTAACAAAATTGCTCCAATGTCTGGTATTTTGAAAAGGCTAAAAAGATCTTTGCCTATATCTTGTCTCTTGAACGTATATTATGTTTTTATTCATTCTCATTAAATGTATATGTCATTTATTTGGGGACATGATAAAAAAACTCCTTTGAGACCTTTACAAATTATTGAAAATAGAGCTTTAAAAATTTATTGGGTTTTCATTATTTCATTCCAGTTAAATATCTATATCAATTTTCTTTCGTGCTACCAGTTGAATTAATAATCAAATTAGGTGCTGCTACTTTCATGTACAAAGTTATTAACAATTTAATACATAGTAATATTATATTTCAGCTCAATAAAGATATACATACTCATTTAACAAGACAAAAAGAAACTATATTTTTTTCTCAGCATAGCTCAGTAACTTATGGAATGAAAGGAATGAAGCATTTTTTAATAACTCTTAATCAACTTTCTTTAGAATATAGAATTTTACCAAACTGCCGTTGTTACTTTTTCTTCTTTCTGCCCAAAATTTTATGTTATCTTACTATTTGTTCTTATTTTGTTTTCTTCAATAAATTTTTGAGATATTGTATGTTTTCCACAAACGGTAGTTTCATGACTTTTCCAATTACATTGTATAACATATGTATGTATTCTTGTATAGCACCTACATATGAGTTATACTCGTTGGGGCATACTCAATAAATTAAAAAAAAAAAATACAGACTGATAATAATAGTTAATGCCGGTGGGGGTAATAGAGCTAATTACTAGGTAATCCCGAAAGCTTCCTCCTATAAATTTTCTATTCATCTGTTTTTGAATTACTAAGCAACGACGACTTGTTTATATATGCTATCTTTTTGGTATTGTTTTGAAATACATTTCAAAAGTATTTAACTGCGTAGGCTATCTATTTGCGGTTTATGGTTCCAATTAATTACTTCCAGTTTCTCATTGACAAACACAATTGCAATTCTTCTTCGTTCCTTTTGTAAAAACAAAACAAAAAAAAAAAAAAACAAAAAACAAAAAAGACACGAGTGTAAAATCAGCAGCTGAAGAAATATGTGAAGTGGAAGGTGAATGCTGGTCGGTATTAGGACGGAATCAAACTCATTTAAGCTATCCAATGATGAAAAGCTAAGCCTTGAAGATAAACCTCGCTCAGGAAGACTACCTACTCTACCTATACAATGAAGCTACATCCACCAATGGCGAAGCTCTTAAGAGGCTTAAGGCTTAGTATACCAAAAAAAAAACTTTGAGTTATAATATTTAGTAACAGTATAAGTTCGAAATAACGATGTATCGTAACACTTGGTTTCATTCCGATCCTTCCATATATTAAATTCACTGTTGACGGCCATTCCACTGCGAGAGGCTTGTGGCACTCTCATGCTTGAGGGGAGGCCGAGGAGGGGGGTATCGATTCGCTACGACTCAGTAACAGGAAGCGGGGCTAGCCTTAACCGCGATATAATACGCCGCGCTATGTTGGTTTTCTATAAATGCGCTGAATTGTTGCGTATGTGTGTGTTACATATTAATTTTGTGTAAAATGGCTCATACTGAGAAAACATTGACTTCATTATTTGCAGAATTAAAAGAGAAACCGTTTTCAAGTTGGACATATGAAAGAAAATTAGCTTACAAAGACAGGAGATCGACACTACATTAAGTACAATTACATATTAATATAGCGGATGGATCCTTGGCTAACAGGGTGCTCTGAGACAAATAAGTTATATTGTTACACCTGAATTCATTTGGGGGGTGAAAATGAGTGGTCATCATCTTCTTGTGGGGTCTGTGTCACAAAAATTTTTATAGAAAAGTAGAGAAACATTTGCTGTATAAAAACACATAAGGTAAGCAGATTTTTCCAGCCTACCCAGTATTTACACCTTAGCTTCGCCAGTGATATGTACCAAAGTGAAAGAATATGAGAAGTCACTCGTCAGTAGCGGTGAATTATATCAGCAAGTCTTGGTATTTCTAAGGCCACAGTGTGTTGCCACCTCCATCAATTTGAAATATGTGTAAACGCGACGATTAGATCCGCATGAATTTATTAGCCGAAGCACTTACAGGGGGAAAACAACTTTTGAGAAGACCTAAAGCAATGACAGTGATGTTCCTAATGGCGAAGATAATAAAAGAGTCACGTCGAAGAGTTGATGACAACATTATGTTGGTAGCGGTGCATCTGACGCTGCTGCTGACGATAATGATACTGTAAACAATGCTGATATTTGTGATGGTAAGGCGATAACAGCATCGAAGATAGTGAAGGCATGGAGGCCCTGTGCTTTCTTGACCTCGGCATTAGAATGAGATGCTGGGTCGGTACCACGCTCCGACCGCCTTTTACCTTCGGGAAAGACCCAGTATTCAATTTGATAGGAGGCTGAGTGAACCTCGAGACCATTCTGGAAGTTTGGC
Source organism: Periplaneta americana (assembly GCF_040183065.1). Taxonomy (NCBI): domain Eukaryota; kingdom Metazoa; phylum Arthropoda; class Insecta; order Blattodea; family Blattidae; genus Periplaneta; species Periplaneta americana. Next base: position 107,230,314 of record NC_091127.1, on the reverse strand, counting down.
AACAAGAAAATCACGTCACTACCCGGAATCGAACCGGGTCCTTACAGTCCGTAGCCAGTTGCTATACCAACTGAGCTACCCGACTGCCTGAAAATTGCAATAATAGGCGTAATGATGTTGACAGTAATGTTAGTAAGCCTAGTAACATTTGTGCTAGTAATAGGCTGATGTTCGGTTTTGTATGACGTGACATTTACTGCCTGACCATTGTTTCCGTGTTGAAATAATTTATGGGTTGCACGTTTAAAGTTTCATGATAAAGATAACACAGATTTTATTAATCAATAATCATATAGCAGCAATTTTTTCACGTTATATATGCCATGGAGGGGGAAAGGAACTAGCCGCCGCGCCATATCCCATTATCTCCTGATCTAGTTGCCTCATGAGTGATGCCTTGTTGGTGTCGCTTGTAGGGTCCAGACCTGTCTTCGGACAGTTGACTAAACAAACAACGTCTTATTTCACCCACACTAATATAAAATATGAAAGGATCTTGTAGAACGGAAATTACATAGATGTTAATGGACTTCGGTTGGCATGGAAGTGCTTACGTCATATCCGACAAACTCAACAATGTGAATGCGTCAATTCTTATCCATATAGGCCTACAGAGTGTAAACGATATAAACTGCTAAAAAGGTACTGGTGGTAGAGCATAAATAACTGAAGTAAAAAGTAGTCTAATGTTTTTTTCTAACTTTCAAAGTTTTCCCCCAAAAAAATGTGTTCTGTGAGACCAACTTTTTTTAATAAGAATAGATGATCAACATTTACTTTGACCCATACGTACGCTAAAGAAATTGTGTATTACTCTGTTGTATATTGGTAAGTGTTGGGCGCAAAGTATTTCAGAAATTAAAAATAAGATTACAGGGTTGTTTCCGATCTCTGATAACGATTTTTGAATGTCAGGAGTAACACGACAACTGAACTGTAGTGAGAGGTGACAGACCAATAGTTAGTGATTCCATAGCCAGAGTGCACGGTGTCTCACAACACCAATGCCCAATAAAATCGAGCCTTTTTGGGAGGAGTACATTAATAACCTTTCAGATGTCAACTGAAGAATTACAGTACACAATGAGATTCATCCTCAAGTTGTCCATCACAAATGACTGACGATTATCGCGGAACACTGCCTTGTGCTGGGAAAAAGAGCGCCCTGGCCACTGAGAAACAACAAGCACTCCCTAGAGACATGTTTCTGATTGTAAACGAATACAAAGGCAGCTGATGTTTATGGAATTATAATTGCTTTCTGAATCAGCGTTATGATAACTTACAATGCACTCTTAAATGACACATCAATGTTTATGTGTGAGCACAATTTTTTAGTGGCGACAGCTCTTATCGCTTGTGGTGAGGGAGCACACTGCAGCTCCACAGGTCCACAGATAAACAATTCCGAGAAACAATTATCTAAACACTCCGGTGATGATTAATCTGAAATGGGGCTTTTGTCGAAATATTTTAATGAAAACTTAACGTTTATGTGTTTTAATGTGGATATTTAAAAATAATTATGTATTTACATAAAAATTCAACATATGTGTTTTTATGTGAAATAAAATTTAAATATACAGGGTGATTCACGAAGATTGTGCAATACTCTAGGACAGTGGTCGTCAGCACTCGCTGAAATGGGTAAAAGGTAAGCGGAGCAAAGTGTTGTGCCCCGTCGTGCAGCAGGAAGAGGTAGAGAGCATACTCGCCAGCAGCTACGAATGCACTATAGTGCAGTAGTGTCTTCTCCGCGGATAAGAGACGCTAGCCCGAGGGTGCTGTAGGATGAGGACCGCTGCTTTAGGATGTGATTTCTGACATCATTCTGATGAAAAAAGTTCATATATACATGTGTCTGATTTTGAATATCTTCGGATAAAATCACGTTTCTTTCTTCCATAACACGCATTCTTGTGAACTCTCTCTCTCTCTCTCTCTGGACGTCTGGAGATTTATGTGTTACAGTACAGCTGATAGCAGCGACACAAAATCTCGTGACATCAGGGTCACGGTTAGAGATAACCCAACACCGGTATAACGTATATCTACTTTTACCTACCATCCGAACAACGGAAGTTAGGGAATGCGGCGCGCGCAGTTCACACTCGGGCGGCTACGTGTATTGCTGCAGAAGGTGGGGGTCTTTGAAAACCAGCTTTAATATAGATTTTTCAGATGAGTAATAAAATGAATGTTCTTCAATTAATTTATAATACACCCAGTACCATTGCTGTAAATAATTTAAATGCTTAAACCTTCATAATATCTACGTTTATGTTTAACATTCAGGAGGGCGTAACTCACTCAATTAAAAAGAAATATGACACATGTTTATAGGAACTTTTTTCATCAGAATGATGCCAGAAATCGCATCCTAGAGCAGGAGTTCTCAACCGGTGTGTCGCGCAGCCCCATGGAGTGCGTCGCGAAATTTTGGAATTGAAAAATACGTTTTATGCCATCCAGAAAGTCTCTTTACAACGCATTTCTTATTTACAATGAAGTCTTTGATATGATAATTTTATTTTGAGACAAGACTTTACGAATGAAACCATGCTCAGTTTAATTTTTTCTGCCTGGCGATAATTCGAATGAAAGTGAACAACGCATAGTAAGTCTTTTACTCTTCCCACATAGTAATAAACAAAGTTTAGAATCGTCAGAACATATTGGTCAATTTCAGTATATACGGTGTGAGCGGGTGATAGTGCGACTAGGCTATTTTATCAAAAGTGCTTTATTTAGATTTTATCATTGACAAATTTTTAATTCGAAAAAAATCATTTGAATCAAGTTCTGAGTTAGATGACAACAGTTCTAATTCAAATAATGTGAGCGAAAATTAAAAAGACATTTAGAACTGCCTTTTCAACGTCATAGGCCTACTTGTGTGAATCAGCATTTTATACCATAAAAATGGTTAAATCTAAACAAAGGAAGAGATTGCTGCATTTTGAAGATGATTTAAATGTTGGCCTGTCAATCATAAGACCACGAATAGCCTAGACAAACTCTGTGCAATTCACAAAGCGCATACTTCACATTATTTCAAATAGGTGAGTTTTCAAAATAATAATAAAAATCTTTTATCGGACATCCAGCATCATAAATAGGTTGGGATTTTTGACACATACCTTTGTTTTTTCCTACTGGCACTCAAGTTGCTGCTTGCTTTTTTTTTTTATAATTTTCGATTGCGTATTAACATCGACCTATCTACAACACTGGAAGTCGGACACTATATAGAAATTATCAGTGTTTTTTTTTTCTGGCGGAATGCGCTGGAACGGTGTTCCGGCATCTTTTTGTTGCATTCTTCATCATGGAATCGAAATATGTGTAACTATGTTTTTAATATAATTTTTCTTTGAATTCCGCTTAGATCTTTGAAGTCTTAGTTGGACGAAAAGAAGATTAAATACGGCAAAATTCCCTTGCAGTGAACAGTAACCATCTGCCGTTATAAAATATTCTAGTACACAGAGTTCCACAACCTTTTTCTCCAGAAGAAAAGCATTATTTTTATTATTAATAAAAACAAATAAGTGTGTCGCGATATCGTGGGCGTTCAGTAAAGTGTGTCGTAAGTCAAAATAGGTTGGAAATCACTGTCCTAGAGAATTGCACAATCTTCGTGAATCACTCTGTATATGCTCAGGTGACTTTGTCCAAACTTAAAACACAATTACGAGTTTCTATTACAGTGAAAATAAAATATTTATTTACCTAAGAATCCTAGCTCTTGTGATGATGGTGAGGACTGTGATATTGCTATTTACTTCTGATAGTAACGATCTGGGGCCTGTTTCACAATCTTTGTTTGTAATGTTGAACTTTGCAAAGGAAATCAAATCTTTACAAATTAAATTTTGCTCACTTTACTAGTATTCTGTTTCACAATGAAGAGTAATTTTACAAACGTGTAAATTTTACTTGTAAAATTAGCACATTTTCTACAATACCTCTGAGATGTGTAAAGTTTGATATTGCAACAAATTATGAATAAATACAATAAACAAATACTTATTAAATTAATTTTGAGTAACTGGATAATATTAAGAATTAAACTAAAGCAGTTTTGATGTTATTAAGGAGTTCTAATGACTCAGACGAAGATATTGAATTTAGGCCTAATCAAACGAAGACGTATACATAAAATTCTCCGGGCAAGAATTAATAACATGTTCGTATCATTGTATAAATTTAATGAAAGGTTTCGAATGAGTCCCGCGCTATGCTTAAGAATACCGCGTAAGTATTTATATACGAAGGCTGTATTTAATAAATACTCGCACTTAATAAAGAAGTTCCCTGCACCAAAAATAAATAATTCAATAGCGAGACTACTTACGCGGTATTCTGAAGTCGTTTCGAGTCCCGTTTCGCTGGAATCTCTCCTACAAGATATGGGACATCGTATCCAACATCCAAAAGAGAAAAGTGATGCCCTAGCCCCTAACCTCAAAGCGAGAACTGTATTGTTTTGCATTGGATGCATACTAGCTGTCAGTTCTGTGGGTTAGCAGATAAGCACGGAATTTCTAAGATATCAGTGTGCAAAAGTGCCCACAGGATAGTTGATGTTGTTAAAAGAGTTAAATTCGGAGCGGTTTTTGATCACCAAAATGTTATTTACTATAGCACAGAATTTTTATGCTGCTGATGGGATCGCTAATGTTTGTGAGGTTATGGATGCAACATTAATAAATACTGATGGATCAACACAAAAAATTAACCTGATTTTGTGGTTAGACATCCTATTTATTTTATCAATTGCATATTTGTACGTGGACCAAATCTGTCATTTACTTATTTGACTGAATTTTGTGCTAACTTTGGTCATTCAAGTAATAGACGTATTGGTATACTCGACCAATCAAATCACATGAAACTCCATTGTCGCCAATATATATAAATCTAAATACTTTTAATTTTTTTTAACAATACTTTATATTTTCTATTAGTGAAATATGAATCAGCAAGCTTAGAATAATCTATTTTAGTACAAAATATAAACATATGTATCGATAGTAGTAAAAATACAGCGACTTTATCTCTGCTCCTTAGCGATTTTTGTAAACTGTCGTTGGCGATCGTGTGTAACCAATAATGTGTATTTGTAAATTTCTTTAGCTGATTTTGTAAAGTTCGTCAGACTTTACAAACTAATAAAATAGCAGTGTGAAACACAATTTACAAGCATTTGTAATCCTTTACTTGTTATTTGTAAATTGTTAATTTGTAATTTGTAAGGATTGTGAAACGGGCCCCTGGTGATGATGCCGGTGAAGGTGTGACCACAGTCTAATATATACAGTCACGAAGCTCAATACGTAGTAAATATGCAAACATTAGATAGTTGCTCACCACTAGGATCGCTAATATCGCCGCATTACAGGCAATGCAAAATAGTACCGTCACAGTCTATTGTTTCTAGCACCCTCAAAACTCAAGCTTCGTGACTGTATATAGTAGACTGTGGTGTGACTTCGACGCTCTGCCGGTTCCGCCCGCAACCAGCGCTCGGTTAGAAGCGGGACATGGACAACCCTCCCGCGAGAGTTGAGCGCTGCTCTTGATTTATTGACGTCCTATAATGTTTTCAACACCACGCGGAGGGGCGGGCGAGGGGCGGTCGGCAGGAATTACATATTTATACACGAATCCCAGCGCCGGGCTAATAGGCGCCTCATGGCACCATTAATACAGCTTCCTGCTACCTGCGAGGCCGAAGGGCAGGCGTCTAGTTACGCGAGCTAGTTTTTATTTAACTACACAGATATTGACATGGCGACAGGGGAGTAGAAGCACTCCGAGGCCAATTCCTGTCAGCTTATGCTCCTTATCATGTGATGGAGTTCAATCTGGGGATTATTTTGTAAAGGTAGGCCCACATTGCGGCGAACTGTTTCAAGCTGGCCGAAACAAAATGTTTGTTGCTGTTTCAAACGAGCATCGTTTCAAAACGTATTAAATCCACCAGTGGACGAAATTAAATTTGTTACTTTCTATTTCATTATCTTTCCTGCTGTGAAGTTTGATGGTTCCAAGTCGTCATATTTGTAAACTGTGAAACAAGTAGGCCTACATAAAAATGGTTTTGTGTAGTGTATTGAAAACTTGTCCGATTTACGAGTAATTCAGTTTTTCGTCATTCGTGTAAACAAATTGTATGTTGGACGTAATACGATTTGAAATGATGCTCCTCAACACTGCAGCAGTTAACTTTATAAATATCCGGACGTTTTCCTATTCACACAAAGAGATTCTCAGCATCACACTTCATCTAAAAACGAATATGTAAGGTTATTCAAAAGTAGTTCCCATTTTGAAATGGTAATAACTTTGTCAAATTTTTAGATTCACAAAAATAAAAACACCAATTTGTTCATAAAGAAGTGGGATTTTATGAAAACACGAAAAAATTAAATATGATCACCACCGTGTTGTACAATTAGAAATAGTCTTTCTTCTATGTTATAAACGGCATTAGTAAGCTCATTCCTAGGGATGTTTTCATTTACATCCGATATTGACTGTTTCAATTCCTCACGTGTAGTAGGTTTACTAAGAAATACATTTTCTTCTAGATAACCCCATAAGCAGTAAGCTGGATTTATGTCTGGTGATATAGAAGGCCAACTGTTCGGAAAATTCCTACTAATTACACGATCACCAAATGTGTTGTGCAATAATGCTTTTACATTGTGTATGTGAGGTGGAGCGCCGCCATGCATGAAAACAATGTTTTCCATTTCATGATTCTGTAACGCTGGTATTGCAATCTTGCAACATTTGAAAATATCGCTGCCAGGTTACCGCCACTGTTTTTGTTTGTCCATTTTCAATTTCTTCATAGAAATATGGTCTTGTTATGAAAATGACGTAAAATCACACCAGTCAGTAACCGTGATAACATGTAATCCTTGCTGTATAAGTGTGTTCAGATTATATTTTGCCCATATCCTGCAATTATGGGTGTTAACACCTCTGTTCAATTCAAAATGTGTCTCATCTGTCCATTTCTCAATCCATGTTCTCAATGCATATGCATATTGTCTATTGCATTCTTAATAGCACTAAAGAAGGCCAAGTCTAGTATAAACAGTCACGAAGCATAGATGCATCCATAGATAGTTGCTAACCACTAGGATCGCTAATATCGCCTCATTACAGACAATGCGAAATAGTACCGGCACAGTCTATGTTCCTAGCACCCTCACAACTCAGCTTCGTGACTGTATATACTAGACTGTGGTAAAATCATTGTAAAAATTATTAAAATGACTGTCCTACAACTGCCGTTTGTATTCTGAACAAAAATTATTGTTTATACAAGCGTGACACAGTTATCATAGCAACAAAACACGCATTGATAAAAAGAACCCAAACCTTCTAAACAGTAATGGTACCTATATGAAACCAAACTGCTGATATGTACAGAAGGTACAACTGTTTCAAAATGGGAACTTACTACTGAATAACCTTATAGAGTATATTACTTTAAATAAAAAAGAAGAATTTGTTACAGTACGTATCTGACAATATTTCGTCGCTGCGTCTCCAAAATCCGCTATGTATTTTTAACGAGATTTTGCGGGACAAAAAAAAAATAGCATTGCACTTTTAATTCTCTTGATTTTCACAGCTACGTTCGGTAAAATTTCAATCATTACAAGACAAATTATGAAATTATACCGAAAGTAGCTTTGAAAATCAAGGCAACTGAAAGTAGCAATACTTCTTTCTTTGTCCTGCAAAATCTTGTTAAAACACATAGAGCATACCTGCACAAACAGCGCTCAACGAGCGCACGCGCTCCTTCCGAGCGGGAGAGCTGCGTTTACCGCTCGCCGAATCGGAGAGGAAGATACGTCAGAATGACATAGACCTGCCATAGATAGAGGAGAGGGAAACGACCACTCAGCTATCTAGTGGAGTGCAGTGCGTATTCTCAGTAACTGTTTCACATTGCTTATCTACTGCTACAGTACGGTATGGAGGAATCTAAAAGACGGAAAAGTAGTGATCAGGCAAATTCTTTCAATGTTGCATGGGAAAATGCTTATTTTTTCATAGCTGCTGGAGTAAATACTCAGGTCTTTATCTGCCACAACATTTTGAAAGGTAGAAAGAAACATAACATAATGCGTCATTACGAGTCCAGACATAAAGATACTAAAGATATTAATCTTCAACAATTTTAATATCTCTCTTCAGGGAAAAGGCCAGCTCAGTGTTGGTATGTTGAATAAATTACAGGATTTCAGTCGTAAACTTACACTTTTCGTAAATCAGTTTCGGGAAGGTAATATGGCTTACTTACTGCTCGTGATGAAGCCATGTAAAACGATTATGTGAAAATATTAATTGAAATTCAAAATGAATTTAATTCTAGGTTCCAAGATCTTGTCTTAAGGTCCACACCTGTGGAGTAACGGTTAGCGCGTCTAGCGCGAAACCAGTTGGCCCGGGTTCGATTCCCGGGTCAAGTTACCTGGTTGAGGTTTTTCCGGGGTTTTCCCTCAACTCAGTATGAGCAAACGCTGAGTAACTTTCGGTGTTGGACCCCGGACTCATTTCACCGGCATTATCACCTTCTTCCCATTCAGACGCTAAATAACATAGGCCTAAGCTGTTGATAAAGCGTCGTAAAATAACCTACTAAAAATCTTGTCTTAATTGGAAAGAAGTTTAAATTTATCATAAACAATGTCATATAAGTTACAGGTGGGCCTGGTTGGCGCAGTTGGTATAGCGCTGGCCTTCTATGCCAGGTCGATGTTGCGGGTTCGATTCCGGGCCAGGTCGATTGAATTTAAGTGTGCTCATACTGTATAACCTCGGCAGTTGCGAGCGTCGTTAAATAAAACATAACATTTAATGATTTACAGCTCGGACTTATTGATCTTCAATGTGGCCTAAGGGCTAAAGATCGTTTGAATAATACTACTAGCCTGGTTGAGTTTTACAAGACTAAACATTAGCAATAATATCCACGACTACAGAGGCTGGCTGTGAAAATGATTGCTATGTTTGGCTCAACATTTATATTTGTGAGCAACTGTTTTCTATAATCAACTTTAATAAAGGCAGGCATTGAATATCTGTAACGATCATTACAATCAGTAGGCTACTGTTCCTTTCAGCTGCCAACAGCATAAAACCTCGTTTTCATGTACTGATAAATAAAAATATAACAAAATGATATTGTACATTTAAGTAGGTATAAAATTTCTATTATTTCTGTAAAATAAATATTTCTGTATTAATTAATAAGTCCAAGATAGTTTTGCAAACACTGAACGGCAATTCATTTCATAAACACTCGTACTAGTACTTCCCTTTTGTGTATATTTTGTACGAGATCACCTCTTATTCCAGTCCACCCTATACTGAGCGCAGCTAATATCTGCATTCCGCTCATGAGCTGTGAGCCGGCTCGGAGAGCGGAAACCTTGTGCAGGCCTGACATAGAGGAATTTGAAGGAGCAACAACGATTTACTTTTGTTTCTATAGGTTAATATAAATACTATATTTTATTAGTGTAGGATACAGAGTGGAAGTGAAATAACCCTGCAACTTGAAAGGGACGATAGGGTATACGTAAATGAATAGAAAACCTATATTACGTTTTGTGATTAAATGCACGGTTAATTGCAAAATTAAGTTTGAAGTTTGTGCAGTCCGGCAGCATCGTTGCTAATACACTCCACTCGTGAAACAGATGTAAGAGGTTAACGAACTCAGCGAGTCTCCGTACGTCTACGCTCTGCAAAACGGTCTGCGCCCAGAGGTACTATACTCTGGGTGAAGCACGCCTATCTAAACGTCGTTAGGTCATAATGAATGGGATAAAAATTATCATGTGAAATAATTATTTTCTGACTGCAGAGGAACAAAATGGCAGAGAACTTTACCATTCATACTATGCTAAGTATTCGTCTCTTAAAAATTCTGCCAATGAACATGTTCCACGCCATATTCGAAAGGTTTTTCTTATTATCAAAAAGTTTCTATCGTCTGAGTTTGAATAAGTGGACTTTGGATGTACTGGTAAACATGGCAACCTCTCGACGACAGTGAACGTTTTACGTTTTGCTCTTTTTTAAGTAAGTAAAGATTAATTCTATTTGTAAGTACGTTATAGGTCTTACTCATTCTTTTAATTTGAACTTCCGTTTTTGGGCTCTGGATGTGTGTAGCCAGGTTCACGTGTGGGGGCAAGAGACACGCGCTACTGCCTCGGAACGGGCTTTGAGTTTCTTGCCGTTGGGTCAATTAAGCTATCATCATGTAACAACGGTGCACGACCACTGTGGAGGCGGGTGTAGTAGCCGGCATCTGCTATATTCTCACTCTCACAGAGCTCTTTGTTACAGATTGCCTTGGTTTCAAATCAATGGATAGACAAGGTGCATGCAGAAAATAAATTTTTATGCTTGTGAATTAATAAAATTACATTTTCAGTAATATTATAAGATGGTACATACTGTCAGTTACTTCTCCACACATCTATGGACCTATTTATCAAATATTCCAATCAAAATCTTTATGGCTGTCTTATGAGCATTATCACCAGGGCCCGGATTTTGATGACATATTATCTTTCAATTGATATATATCTTAGACATAGCTAACTTGTGCATAAATTCTGATCATGGCCCGAGATTATAGAAATGCCTATTTACTGTTTCTTTTTGTAATTTAGACTACCTACTTTTTATTTCAGGTCATTTTTTTTTCTATTTTACGTTTTCGATATTTTCATTTTAACATGAAAGATAGGCTAACACTTCTGAAGTCTTTTAATATACAGGATCTTTAAAAAAGAATGAACCGATTTCATTAAGCTATATTTCCCGAACAGACAGTAGTAGGCCTACAAGATTGCAACCAAGACACATGCATTTGACTGATGTAGCAGTTTCGTTCCCTCTCCTACAAGTGTTTAATATGATCACCACCCGCAGCACTGACCACATCAAGGCGATAGGCGAATTCCTCCCAAACGCGTTGCAGCATATCACGATCCACTGAGTTGATCACACGTGTTATCCGCTCTTTAAGATCATCCAGGGTAGTGGGTATTGGCGGAATATAAACATTGTCCTTGACATATCCCCACAGGAAGACGTCGCAAGGAGTGAGGTCTGGGGATCATGGAGGCCATGCGGAGAGAGCACGATCCTGAGCACTCCTGCGACCAATCCACCGTTGAGGCACTGTTCCATTGAAAAATGCTCGGACTGGCAAGCTATCTTTCTGGAAAACGAAGTCACATGGGTGCGTTTGCAGCAAAGGGAAGAGCCAGGTTCGTAACATTTCGAGATAGCTTTGTCCTGTGACAGCGTCGTTCTGGAAAAAGAAGAAAGGGCCATAAACCCTGACGTTACTCACCGCACAGAACACATTCACCTTAGGGGAAGCTCGTTCGTGTTCAATTGTTTCACGTGGGTGTTCGGTTCGGCAAATGTTGTGAGTAGCAAATCGAGTTGGTTCGGGAGGAGGGGGCACGACAGAGCACTCTACCGGCAACTATTCGAAACTTGAAAATACGCTCTTTGTAATGGCACGTGACTCATTCCGCTGCGTTGCTTGCGTACTGCGAAATAAAGCATCGAAATCGGTTCATTCTTTTTGAAAGACCTGTATATTACAAGATTAAATAGCATATTTTACAGAGGAAAAAAACTTTCGCTCAGGGAGATGCACTAGGCCTATCACCTTTACTTTTTAACTTCGCTCTAGAATATGCCATTAGGAAAGTTCAGGATAACAGGCAGGGTTTGGAATTGAACGGGTTACATCAGCTTCTTGTCTATGTAGATGACGTGAATATGTTAGGAGAAAATACACAAACGGTTAGGGAAAACACGGCAATTTTACTTGAAGCAAGTAAAGCGATCGGTTTGGAAGTAAATCCCGAAAAGACAAAGTATATGATTATGTCTCGTGACCAGAATATTGTACGAAATGGAAATATAAAAATTGGAGATTTATCCTTCGAAGAGGTGGAAAAATTCAAATATCTTGGAGCAACAGTAACAAATATAAATGACACTCGGGAGGAAATTAAACGCAGAATAAATATGGGAAATGCGTGTTATTATTCGGTTGAGAAGCTCTTATCATCCAGTCTGCTGTCCAAAAATCTGAAAGTTAGAATTTATAAAACAGTTATATTACCGGTTGTTCTGTATGGTTGTGAAACTTGGACTCTCACTCTGAGAGAGGAACATAGGTTAAGGGTGTTTGGGAATAAGGTGCTTAGGAAAATATTTGGGGCTAAGCGGGATGAAGTTACAGGAGAATGGAGAAAGTTACACAACACAGAACTGCACGCATTGTATTCTTCACCTGACATAATTAGGAACTTAAAATCCAGACGTTTGAGATGGGCAGGGCATGTAGCACGTATGGGCGAATCCAGAAATGCATATAGAGTGTTAGTTGGGAGACCGGAGGGAAAAAGACCTTTAGGGAGGCCGAGACGTAGATGGGAGGATAATATTAAAATGGATTTGAGGGAGGTGGGGTATGATGATAGAGACTGGATTAATCTTGCACAGGATAGGGACCGATGGCGGGCTTATGTGAGGGCGGCAATGAACCTTCGGGTTCCTTAAAAGCCATTTGTAAGTAAGTAAGTATTATTATCATCATCATCATCATTAATATTAATATTCAACAATTTCATTTGATTCCAGATTTTATATCGCTAATGCTAGTGGAACTAGGTGACAGTTGTGATCAGTATGAGATGAAGATAGCCTAAATGCGAAGAAGACAAAGCCTTTGGTTATCGGAAGAAAAATTAATGAGGCACGAGAACAAGTGGACAGCTGCAAATACTTGGGGTGTACTGTAAGTAGTAACATGAGCTACTCTCAGGAAAGTAAAACAGGAGGATAGCAATGGCAAAGGAAGTATTAATTTAATAAAAGAAGGAGCATTTTCTGCGGACCTCTGGAAGAGACTAGAAGTGTTCTGTGTGGAGTATGTCGGTAGAAACATGGACATTAGGCAAAGAGAAGAGAAACGATTGGAAGCATTTGAAATGTGGGTATGGAGAAGAATGGAGCATGTGAAATGGAGGAAGAGAATAAAAAATGAATCTGTGCTGGAAAGAGTGGGTGAAGAAAGGACGATACTGAAACTGATCAGGAACAGAAAATGAAATTGGCTGGGTCAATGGCTGAGAATAAACTGCCTGCTGAAGGATGCAGTGGGAGGAATAATAAACATGAGAAAAGTTCATGGCAGAAGAAAATGTCAGATGATAGACAACATTAAAATATATTAGCTCTACCGTAAAAAATCTCGGAGTGCATTTCGAATCTAATCTCAATTGGGATACGCATATTAAATATACATGTAAGAAGGCATTCTCTATTCTCCATTCACTAAAAAGATTGTATCATTATCCATCTAAATTAAAACAGACGCTGGTACAGACACGCATTCTACCTCACTTCGATTATTGCGACGTTTTGTTCAGTGATCTCAGGATTGATTCCGCTCAGAAACTTCAGCGTGTTCATAACGCGTGCGTCCGCTTCATTTGTAATGTTGATACTATGACCATATCTCACCTTCTTTCGAGAAGTTATCATGGCTTAGGTTACATGAGATGGTGACAGGATTTTTTCTCGTTGCCAAACTTTCAGAACGGCCCCGAGGTTCACTCAGCCTCCTATAAAATTGAGTACCGGGTCTTTCCCGGGGGTAAAAGGCGGTCAGAGCGTGGTGCCGACCACACCACCTCATTCTTGTGCCGAGGTCATGGAAAGCATGGAGCTCTACCTCCATGCCCCCCAAATGCCTTCATGGCATGTTACGGGGATACCTTTACCTTTTTAGGTTACATGAGAGGAGAAATCTGCACTCACTTTCTCTCTTATATCGAATTCTGCACACTTCATCCCCCTATTATTTATTCGCTCGTTTTCATACTCTCTCTCGCTATCATAATATTAATACTCTATCACAACGCGATAACACGCTAGAAATTCCACTTCACACATCGTCTCTGTATTCCTCATCTTTCACTGTTGCTACCTCTCGTCACTGGAACTCTCTGCCGCCTGAAGTCAAGGGCTGCCGAACATTGAAATCTTTCAAATCCAAGTTAGAAAATTATCTTATGACGAGTTGCCAAATTAACTTACTATTATGACAAGTGTTGTATTGCATGTTTCCACGTATTCACATTTTTTGTTCAATGTTATAGTGATATTAAACTTATTTTATATTTTTGTTTTCATATTTTCCGATAATGGTATATCTCTAATGTAATAAGTTGAGCTATATATAATCATAATTTTCCTTACTGTGTGTACTTAAAAATATTGTATTCACTGTATGCTTTGTACTGCACTATTTTATTACTATTATTATTATTATTATTATTATTATTATCATCATCATCATTATTACTATTCGTATTTATTATTATTATTATTATTATTATTATTATTATTATTACTATTATTATGAATAATTGTCTTATTTTTTTATACTTTGTATGCCTCATTTATTTTGACCTGCTGTTCACATTTTATTATGCTTTTTTCTTTCTTTCTGTATGTCTGATTTCTTCTTACTTGTTGTTTACATTTTACTATTATTATCTTATTCGGTTTTGTGTGTAAAATTGTAGTGTACTTTGTAAATTTGTAGTGTTTTTGTAACGCAGTCTTTACTCCTGGTTGAGTGTTAGAGAAGGCCGTATGGCCTTAACTCTGCCAGGTTAAATAAATTATTATTATTATTATATTATTATTATTATTATTATTATTATTATTATTATTATTAAAATATATGGATCATATGCGGAGACTAAAATGAATAGGAAAGATTGGAGAATGCAATGAAAGATTTGCTCTTGGGCAGAAAACTATGTATGAATGAATGTAAAGAAAATGTACGGTATTGTATTGACTTCATGTCAAGTCAAAAAGCCCAAGTATGTGCCTATGATAAACACCGCTAGGGGTAAGTCGTATTTAACCCGTCCGCGGGCCACAATTTTCGCACCTCTGCTGAGCAGCACAGTGGTTGAGTGCGACTGTACCGTCCACTATATTACTACAATAATGAATAATCACGCCCACTTCCTGCAGCCCATACGTCCTAACAGTGACGTCACAGAGCAGCAGCTGCGGTACACTAGGTCGCCGGCGCATGCGCGGCGGCGGGTGGGACGTCTTTTTAAATACGTCATTGTTGGCAGATACGTAATGGACGTGTGGAGGGCGTCCGTCTGCATCACTCGATTGCAAGCGGATTTCACAGCTCTTCGTCTTGCTCACTTCGTGCAACAATCCGTTGAATTTGCGATTGCCATTATGCCTAATGGAGACCGTTCTGTCTGTGCTGAACCAGTGTCGTTGCGGTTGATTATGCACAGTCTATACTAGAATAACTCCATTGTAAAACGATTTCTCATCAAAGGGACAAGAGTTCGATTCCTGCCAGATCTTGAAAGTTTTGTTACCTGGAAGAGGTAGGTTCATTTGCCCCTACAATTTATCCTCTACTACTGTTCCATTATAGCCATACATCATCTCGTGTACATATACGAATACAGCCTAACACCTTGAAACTTGAAGCAAAAGTCAGCAAAATACTCCATTTCTGGTCTCCTTCTCCCCCCCCCCCTCCCGTCTCGTAACCTTCAGACGACAATCTCAAAAAGTATCAAAGAAGCGTATTTAGACATAACAGCCAATAGCAGAGACAAATCTACATTGCTGGAACATTACAAATTCTTCATTTCTACCTTCATTGTCAACTAGACAGATTTCTGTCGTGGCCTACATATGTTCAGCAAAGATAAAACTTAATTTGACGATTATTTTAAATTATGAAAGTATTAATGATTACATGATAATGTTATGATTAGAGACGAGAATTTCATGCACTATAACATCCCAAAATATGCATGCATTCATGCACTATCAAACTATGAAACATGCACGATCAGGCGAAAAATACATTAAAATATGCACTTTCTTTTTGTTCCAAATTTCTTATTTTACTTCACTTTTTTTCCCCATAGTTAACATACTAACAATAATTTCTAAATTAGTTTATTGAGGTTCCTGCGTTTGTCAGTCAATATGTTTTTGTAGACAGAGAATGACCTTTCTACATTGCAAGAAGTTATGGGTACAAACTTGAACGAACTTTTTTCTGTTATTTAGTTTTTTTCTTTCCCTTCTTCAATTCTGTTTTCTAAAGATAAAATAAGGGACATAAAAATCGAGAAACTGATGTGTCAAAACCATTAAAACATGCATTTAAACTGAATATAATGTATATCATATGCATGATTAAGCTAAAAATTGCTTAAATATGCATTAAGGCCAAAATATACAAATATGTACGGAAAAAGTACACATATTTGGAACCGGAAAGTAATGAAATGTATAAGTATTAAGTTTGAGCTATGTCTCATGTTCCTATAAAAACATACATTTGCATGGAATTCTCGTCTCTAGTTATGATCGTATAGAAGTTCTTTAATTAACTTATTTACGACGTTTCATCAACTGCTATGGTTATCTAGCGTTTGAATGAGATGGTGATAATGCCAGCGAAATGAGTCCAGGGTCTAGCGCCGGAAGTTACCCACCATTAACACTTAATGGGTTGAGGGAAAACCCCGGAAAAAACGCAACCAGGTAACTTGTCCCACCAGGATTTTTGAACCCGAGCCCACTCGTTTCACGGTCACTCATACTAACTGTTACTCCACAGCGGTGGACTATAGAAGTTGTGTAGATGTACTGTGTAATGAGAAAATATAGGAAGAACATAGATTAACGTCGATTTGCTTGACTATACATTTTGTAAGTCATAGGATCGAACCTCGGTGGATGACAGCTTCTGGTAGCATAACACCAAGTTAGCTACTTAGAGAAACTGTGAAACCTCAGTCGCAAAATGT
Organism: Periplaneta americana; assembly: GCF_040183065.1. NCBI lineage: Eukaryota > Metazoa > Arthropoda > Insecta > Blattodea > Blattidae > Periplaneta > Periplaneta americana. The sequence continues at coordinate 107,213,353 of NC_091127.1, read as the reverse complement.
ACGTATTCATACATTACTGAAAATAAAGGAGTGACGTAACAATGATTACTCGAAGTTTTCACCATTAAAAGAAATTATAATATTAGTTTTACCGTATATTTAAGTTAGAATACACGCTGAATTTTGAATTATTGATATTATTGCTCACTTGTCAGCTTTCTTTTGATTTAGAAGTAATGTTGAAAAAACTATTGATCTGATCAATAAAGTGAATATGGCCGAAGGGTGAAGTTGATTAATCGCAGTAACGTCACAGAGCAAATTCTTAAGATGAAAGTAAAACAATTTTCCTTTGTCACTTTTCGTTATTACTTTTTATTCAGTGAGAAAACCATTTTATTTCTAGAAATAATTGCAACACCACAGTAAATTCAATAGCACTTACCAACGCAAGGAAACACTATTAACAACAATATCAACATCAGACCTATTTTATGAGGTGAATGTCCTTGGTTCTCAGGTCTTAGGGAAAAACGTGTGTCTACATTAACTTACCCATTATTTAAAGTCAATTATTAATAATTAAAGTATTAAAAATATTCTAAATGTGACAGAAAAATTATACAAAATATGTTAGAACTGAGAACTCTGATGTAAAAACGTTTATAAAATGTGCTTTTCTAAATGTGTTCCACAATAATGGGATCAAAAAATCATGTAAAGTAATTATTTTTTTAGGAAATTTAAGCGCAAAGGAACAAAATAGTAGAGAACTTTTACATTCATACTATGCTAAAGATTCGTCCCTGGAAAGGACTGCCACTGAACCTCTTACATCCTGTATCTTAAACAGAATATTAGTTGTAATCAGAAACTAAAGATGAAATAATACAATATTTATAAAAGGTAGCTTCACAGTGCACGTATTTGCATGCTACATTCACAAACAATAGCTTTGGAATGGTAGAATTATGCAAACAAAGAAGACTGTACTACAAAATGTCTAAACTCGATTTGTTGTAGTAAGCGTTATCTCCAAGAAGACTAAAACACATAGGAAAAATAATGGTTGGATCTATTCTTCTATGCAATTTAGTGAACTGTGGACATTAAATAGACTCAAAGCAGTATAAATGGATTGTCTAAGGAGGAGTCAACGAGTATCCATGTCGCAACTCGTGGACTACGTAGGCCTACAAGAGTAAGATGCGCAACAATTAGGAACGCAAAGGCGCAAAGCAAATAGAAGGTCATGATCGACTGGCCAACTGCTGGTCTCACGTCCATATGCTCCAGCATACGTGAAAGATCATCCAAGCGGTACAGAGGTAATATATCGCCGGGATGAGATCTCCTAAAATTCGCGCACTCGGACTACACAGTGTGAATCCCGGACGAAAATGGAGACGAAAATCTTACTTACCAGACCGATTATTTAGTCCTGACAGCTCAGTGACGCGAAAGAGAGGAAGTAATAGGAGTAGTGGACAGAGCTCCGGAGTGGTCGGTAAAGGAATGCAGTACAGCTTAATTGTACTAGAAACATACCGCTCTACCGCACGCATGACATCCGATCGCTCCGAAGGCAAGCGAATAACTAACCCAAACATCCCTTGTAACTAAATGGACTCGCCTGACCCAGGCGCACATCTTCGGCGACTGTCAGGACTAAATAATCGTACTGTACTTACTAACTCACGGCTTTTAAGGAACCCTGAGTTTCATTTCCGGCCTCACATAAGCCCGCCATTGGTCCCTATTCTGTGCAAGATTAATTCAATCTCTATCATCACATCCCACTTCCCTCAAATCCATTTTAATATTATCCTCACATATACGTTTCGGCCTCCCCAAAGGTCTTTTTCCCTCCGGCCTCCCAACTAACACTCTATATGCATTTCTGGATTTTCCCGTACGTGCTTCATGCCCTGCCCATCTCAAACGTCTGGATTTGATGTTCCTAATTATGTCAGGTGAAGAATAGAATGCGTGCAGTTCTGCGTTGTGTAACTTCCTCCATTCTCCTGTAACCTCATCCCTCTTAGTTCCAAATATTTTCCTAAGAACCTTATTCTCAAACACCCTTAATCTATGTTCCTCTCTCAAAGTTAGAGTCCAAATTTCACAACCATACAGAACAACCGGTAATATAACTGTTTTATAAATTCTAACTTTCAGATTTTTTGACAGCAGACTAGATGACAAAAGCTTCTCAACCGAATAATAACAGCATTTCCCATATTTATTCTGCGTTTAATTTCCTCCTGAGTGTCATTTATATTTGTTACTGTGGCTCCAAGATATTTGAATTGTTCCACCTCTTCGAAGGATAAATCTCCAATTTTTATATTTCCATTTCGTACAATATTCTGGTCACGAGACATAATCATTTACTTTGCCTGTCGAAAATCTTAGCGACAAAATATCGTCTGAAAATTTTTAATTCCGAAATAACACTGTATATTGCAAATAAGAGTTACTCTTGTGATAGTAGCTCAAGCTATTTGTACACTACCTTAAAACTATACAGCCTAAATGTTCATGGTTCTAACAACTTCGTTATTTTATTTTTCTTATTTAAATGTGTTATTTTACTTATCTTTCTGTAACGTACGAATTATTTCTTTTTCATTATGTTCCTTCATAAATTCTAAATAAATGGTTGTTTATTCATTTCTTCTCATTTCATTTCCTGTTAGTTAAATGATAGAAACAGTAAGTATTAGAGAGTTTTCACATCCTGGTCGCTCGCTAAACGCCTAACGCTATATTAACGTCAGTAGTAACGTATTTGGTGACGTATGTTCATGTTCGTAAAACTTCGGAAAGATTCGTAAGGGTCGGTACACGTATTCCTTTAACAGCTTAACGTAAGGTTCTATTATACGAAATTTCCCGCTTCGTTACTAAAGATTTATCATGTCGTAGCTCCTATGTTAGCCAATCAATCGCGCTGTAATGATTTTAATTGATAGCTCAATGTCTAAGGAAATCATGGAAAAGAATTTGAAATGAAAATCTTTTTTTGAAAAAATGAGAAAAAAAATTTACTTCAATGTGATCTGTTCAGAGTAGCCATTTACACCTTCAAAAGTTATTATGCGGCAAAAAATGTTTATTTTTCACGTTAGATGGGGGCCAAAGCGAAATACATGTTAACAAAGAATGGACATTACTTTTAAAAATGGTCGCTACTCAAAATCTTTACTGGTGTCCGAGTTACGGCGAGTTAAACAAAGGAGCGTTTTCGTTTTGGCAGAGTAGTCAAGACTCAACCTGTTGTCTGTTGGAATTTCAACGAAAAATTCTTTCCTGAGACTTCCTGTACTTCTGATTGAATAATTTATCCATCTTGAATTGTTCTAAGTAGATGAATATCATCCACAGCAGTAAATACGAGATGCCATGTTTTAACACAAAATTAGACCTACGGTAAATTTAGTTCGCGTCTACGTTATTCGTCTAGAGATAGCAGGTCAACTATTAAAATAACGTGAGGTGAATGGCTCTGGTTGGCTCTTTCGTCAATGACGGCAACATAGCTTTAACCGTCTAGCGGCCCAGGAGAGTTCGAAGACTGTCTATTACATTACAGCACACTAAGACATTCTAAGTTCTACAGTGTTGTCTAATCGTGTAATTAAAATTCTTAGGACGAAATTTTATCGCCAACGTTTTCATCCTATTTTCACTAAGGATTCACACGATGTAGCACTTGCGTGTGAAATTCGGGACACGCTGTAGGGTATATAGATATGAAATACCTGAAGTATTTGGTTGAAATGTCTCCCTCGCTTCGAGATACTTCTGTATTTAACAGAGTTTTTATTTTGTTAGATCTTGGTATTAATTTAGGATAGCCTTGTATTTCAGCGTTACCGTCCTAGTTTCGAACTTCAGCTGAAAGGAGAAAAAAGTTGAAGAGAGAAGGCCGTCAGTAAAGCATAAAGATGCATAATTAATTAGATCTCAAATTGTTCACATCAAAGAAATTATTTTAACATTTGCGAAAGGGAGAGGAAAAAGTGTTGTGAAGCATGGTGATGGATAACATCTATTCGGTAACGAGGCTTCGTCACAAAGACCGACTTCATCGCATCTCCCACCCCGCTAACCATTTGTTTCTGACGCTTCCAATTATGGAGCTGGAGGCAATCGAGTTTTGAATTTTTGTACTCATGACTTTCTCGCAAATATGCATAGTATCTACAATGAAGTCAACCAGACTTGTTCCCTCACGGGGGAAACCAACGTTGTCATATTGACCTATTATATCTCCACATAAAACACGTGATGGTCTGTTCATGATGAGTGTTTAAATTACCTTCCAACGTGAAACGTTTATGCGTTTAACATTCGAAAAATCTGGTCACACTTGTCATTCAATGTGGCTATAAGTTAAGTGTTGCAAAACATCAACGATCATGAAATCACTGAACAATATTATGGATATAAATTATCAGAAAATCTACCGTCTTCATCTGCATTAGCTTTGCTGATGACATAACTTTAATCGGTAAACAAGAAAATTATGCAACAACAATGCTTAATTTGGCAGAGAGTAGTCTTGTAGAGTTGGGTTTAACAATTCTGCAATGCTTGGGAAAAGTGGCATAAGTCAGTTTCCTCAAACAATTTTTATTAATTTATTGACAACTTACGGAACATCTGCTCGCTTGGGAAGTGAAGTGTGAAGACAATTTTTTTCCTTCTCCTGTAAAATTAACATTTTTGACTTTTGCCACTTTTCCCGAGCACTACAGAATTAATCCTTCAAAAAGTAAAGCTATAGTACTAAGGAAAGGAAAATTAACACAGGGAAAAATTACAACTTTACAAGATTCAAAAATATATTCAGTAACAGATAAAAAAGAACGTATTTGATACCTTGGCATTGATTTTACTGATGAAATTTCAATTGAAAAAAATCTAACATCTGATCTTAATGGCCTTGTACAAACAAAATTACTTAAATCTGAGCAGAAATTAAAAATTATTAATGATTATGTGTGGCCTAGTCTCATGTATCCCTTACAATGTGCACCTTTAAATCAATTATCCGCCTGTAAATTTCATCTAATTTAGGTGCACTTTTCTCAGGACTTACATAAGATACACATTTGAAATTTTTAGTGGTTATTCAAGTATTATTGTATGTAACAGGCTAAAATTACGGTCTTTATCTTTTATTACTCTGCTTTACATTGCTGGGATGGCAGTACAGACTCCCCTTAAGAGATCTTGACAAAATATAAGTGCTGTCAAAGAAATCATGATGTTATCAGACGATACACAGTCTAGTATATACAGTCACGAAGCTTGAGTTTAAGAGAGTACTAGGAACAATAGACTGTGCAGATACTATTTCGCATTGTCTGTAATGAGGCGATAGTAGCAATCTTAGTGGTTAGCAACTATCTATGGATGCATATTTACTACGTATTGAGCTTCGTGACTGTATTACTAGACTGTGACGACACTCAAATTCTTTGTTATATTCATTTAAAAAAGTTCGTGGGCTGGGTATACTGTGTGCGGATTGAGAAGCCAGTATACAGCATTTTAATATCTGCAATCGTCTTCAGCCCCTTCATGATCCACATTTACATCATATACGGAATCTTGAAGAAGAGAAAAATGTGGCCCTTGGAAAACTTAATTTTACTAAATTGTCTCTTCCTCCAAAGACCAGTGAGAGGAAACTTAGAGAAATTCTAAGAACGAGATCTTTCCAAGGTTGGTGTCAACTGCTATATAAAGGGAAAGGAGTGCTTATGTATGCTGAGTGCCCTAAAGCTAGTTCATGGATGTCCAGCAAAAAATATCTTTCAACATCTGAATACGTCAATGCGGTGAAGTTTTCTTGCAATCTTATTCCTGTAAGATCTTTTAATACAACCCGTTGTAGGCATACTGACTGCAACGAGACAGAAACTATTGGTCACGTATTGGGATTCTGCACGAAAAGCGAGCTGCTACGGAACAGCAGACATCATAGAGTGAGGCCAAGCATTGCAGGAGTCCTAAGACACCTTGGTTGGGAGGTTCACGAAGAGGTTCATTGCATTTCGGCCCCAGATTGCAACAGGCGTGCGGACATCATGGCCATCGACAGGGTTAAGGATAAGGCCATGGTATTAGATCCAACCATCCGCTTTGAGAGAAAAATAAGAAATATATGAACCATGCTTACCTTTCCTCTCTTCTAAATATAACATACCTGTTAATCAGTGGGTCGTCAAGGGTATGTTATTTGGAGCGAGAGGTTCCCTTCCACAGACTATCTACCATCTATTAGTGAAATTAAAATTCCAAGTCTTTCAAATATAAAACATCTTTTTACAAATTCTTAGGGATTCTTTACATCATTTATATTTTCAAGAAAGATAATTTTGTGAATATGACATTTTGGCAACAAGCGAATCCCAAATCTATAACTGTAGTATTTTTTTTAATTAATCGACTTAAAAAACATAACTGATCTGTATTCAGGATCCTTGTGGTCACCCTCACTGGAGGGCTGATGATTTGATCAAATCCTTCTCTCTATAGTTATGTCATAATATCCTCCGATTGTGGTTCTGGCTGATATGTACACCTATTTTCAGGCAGTACATCTCACTTGACGATATGTGCCAGAGAAAGAACTATTGTTTGTAGTTTACAATAGCATCTGATGTCTGATTAGTGTAACATGTAACTACAGTAGTCTGCTATGCGTCTGTCTATTCAATTCAAAAGCCCAAAGAATGAATATAATTTAGTCAGAAATAATAAAACCTCCAATGACATACATACATACATACATACATACATACATACATACATACATACATACATGCATACAATTATCTACTGTAGCAGAAAGTAGACTGACGAATGACCGTACAAGAAAGCGCTCTAGCAGATGAGATAAAATAATAGTAGTAATAATAATAATAATAATAATAATAATAATAATAATAATAATAATAATCTACCCTATTCTAATTTGGAAATTAGCCTATGAATCAAGACATTAACTTTTCTTTGTCTTCAAATCGCTTTTCATCCTCTTACCGCAGAGGAAGTGAACTAAAGAGTCAGACGTAAACATTGCTACTCAACTGTTTACAACAGTCGCTGTTACGCAGCACAATTTTATTATATTGCACTTTTCTTACAACAGCAAGTTATGCAATCAAATAACGCTGGTTATAAACAGTATTTTTTATACTTCCACATGAAGCACCAGTCTCTTAACATTGAAGTAGTCATCTTCGGTAGTGTCTAGTGGTTATCATACTTGCCACTCGATCATGGGTTCGCGGGTTCAAACCCGGCGGACAGCAAAATAAAAATTATGAGAGTGACTTTCATCAGAAGATAAACGAAACCGAAATTTCGAATTACGGCAGTTCAAAAACATGTTCCTGTACAAAGAGGGATCTAGACAAAATTACCGGACACCATTTCACATCAAGCTTTTCAAAGCTGCTGCAGGCTTGTCAGAGTGAAATGGTTTTCGATATTGGAATCATGAAAACAGACATCAGACAGCGTTGTTACAAAAGGTTTTGAATAATACATTGGTCGTTAGGGCTTGCTGAAGATGGAACCATGTGAAGTTTTAGGTAGATATATTCCTATTGGATAACATGGAAGCCCAGAGGATAGCGGGAGATTGTCTTCCACCTTTACAGACATTCGACATTTTGTACCAACAGCGATGTCAGTGCTACGTCCTTGCCGCCTTTGCCTCCAAACAAATACCCCTGGTAGTCATTTCTGTTAGAGGCTGAATGCATCCCAGGGTTGTAGTGTGGCCGGAACTATTAGATCAATGGAGAAAATGCATAATCCCATTGGGAGTCAAACCTACGACCTTCCGGCTAGCAGAGCATCGCTTTGGCTGTGATGCTACCGCGCGCCCTCAACAATAGAGTTAAACAATATTGAAATCCCGAAATACTAGTAGTTTTTATACTATAGGTGCCGTCCTTTTCACAGTAGGGGACGGTCTACAGGATCAAAAAATGTCCGTACAACATAGGGTCAAAACTTGATAGTTTTCCCAGAAAAAAAAAATTCTGTTCTTATTTTATTTGCGTTATACTGCTTATATCGTTAGTAAAATTACGAAAACAATTACATCAGTAGCTACATCTAGCAAAGAGTTAATATTAGTTTAAATACATATTTGTGTGTACTATTACGTTTTCGTGAAATTAAATAAAAATGCATGCTTAAATTTGTTAATATTCTGGGGTGAGAGACGTGGAAACGTGCTCAGCAGACAGTACTCTGCACAGACGTAGCCTAAGTGTACAAGTCAGCTGAGTTCAAGCTCCCTTTCCATAGGTAAACTGCCGAGCGGATGACAGTTCAGTACAGGTTATTCAATAAACAACTTACAATGTCATTTACAGTTTAGGAATATCATATGTTATTAATTTATGGAGAAAGTCGTCGTAATTCAAGTGAGACAAGAAGGATGTACCGTCAACGTTTTCCTAAAAGAAATTTACCTAATCGGCGAACTTTTGTAGCAGTTTCTCAACGATTTTTCTCGACGATTTTTAAAAACTAGGAGTCTTCTACCCTGTTTCGAAAATCACACAACCAGAAATTTAATAAAAATGATACTGCTTTACGGAAGCGGGAGAGATTAAAATTTTGCATTAGAAAAAAGTTGGTGTGATTTTGTTCAGAAAACCATTTTTGTTTTTATTTTTTAGACATACAATAAAAAATGGAGCAATATTCTTACATAAAATGTAAATTTACCATAATGTTCTATTAATGAGATTGAAAGTTTGTATTTGCTGCTCGTTTTATGTAAACATCAGTATTTATCATGGTCCGCTCCTGCATTTGAACAGAGCATCTGTACCGGTATGTCTGCACCAGCTTGAGCTGTACTGTGTACTTATAAACCCACTCCTCCCTATCCAGCAACGTTGCAAAATGTGTAATAACGTAAACTTTAATAATTAGTTAAATACTGCAATTAGAAAAAAAATGTAAAAACATTTTTTCTTCCTTATGGCATGAATAATCACCAGTTAAAATAATGGCACTTACACCCCTTACACTCTGTATTGAGAATGCGTACGGAGACAGAATGTACTCGCCCAATTGTTTTGTTTGCGGTGCCCCGTCCCTCTCTGTTCGCCTGCCTCCATGATGAAACCTGTGGAGTGGGGCTGCCCCTAGCCTACGGTGAAGTGTCTCAGTTCATGACTGACAAACAAGACAGGAGCCAGGCAGCACCTGGCCCAGAAACCACCATCCATCCTTCCAGATGCGCGCCACGTTCTTTTCTCTGTAACTCGGTTGCTTGGGTTCGATTTCTAGCGAGGGGAGGGTAGTTTCCTTGTCTTCCCCGTAGAGACTGGTGTATTTCTTTTCAGCTACATAATTTTTCATGTATATCCCCTGTGTTGTTACAAGTGCAGTCGTCCTGTATCACTATCAGGGACTTGTAAGTGGCCCAGAGGATCTGATAGGAAGAAGATACAAAAGAACAAAGAGCAGGAGAGGTCAAGCGAAATTGTCCAGAATTGACTCCCATAGATATGAAGAGAACAGGAAGGAGCACGTGTGAATGATATCCCTACTGCTAATAATGTCAGTTGTCTAGAAAAAAATGGGAGCCTTATCCTACACTACTACAGGGAGGCCAGAAAGACCCGTTTCCCCCCTGTAATAACCGACATAAATCCCTAAACTTAAAGAAATAAAATGAACAACAGTTCTCTAGAGGAGTTTTCTTGAGATATGAATCCGATATGCCTTAATTTTCTCGGGAAATGGAACCAAAATTGGAAGTGTCTTAATTTTGCAAAAGAAAGCCATTAGAATATTATGTAAATCAAACTATCTGGAACACTGTCGGCCACTTTTCAGACAATAACGGATTTTAACAATTATAAATTTGTATTTATACGATCTAATACTTTACACTCGACAAAATATCGACAATTACTCATTAGTGGCCAATATACATAATCATGTAATTAGAAACAGTGAACAAATTAATATTCCATATTGTAGATTACACAAGAGCAACACAAACTTTTCAATTATGGGGATGAAGTTATATAATAAGCTCCCCAGTCAATATTATAAATTACCAATCAATAGCTTCAAAACTAGATTTTACAATTGGTTATTAAATAATCCTTTTTATTCTGTTGCTGAGTTTTTCAACACAAACTTGCATGAAATTGTTTTTTTAAATAAATACGTTTAATTCAATTAGTTACAATTAATACATTAAGTGTGAACTGTTTTCATTAATTTAAAAGTTTCAAATTATTTCATGTTTTCATTGTATTATTTAAATTTTACTGTTTCTTTTATTAGTGTTTTTAAAAATGTATTATATGTTTTTCAATGTATTCTGACGAAGCCTGTCTAATGGCCAAAATAAATTGAATTGAATTACTTGTCCAAAGGATCAGTATGTGTACCGTCATTCTCATGGCAAAGGATAATACGCCACCAGGTTCTGTGCGACATTTTTTCGGAGCAGTGTTGGTGTAACTTGAGTGAAAGCTTGTCGCACAGTATCTTTCAGTTCGTCAGTGGTATTGTAACGGTTTTGTGAAACGATACCCTTTATGAACCCCCATAGGGAATTATCACATATGGTGAGGTCTGGGCTTCGTGGTGGCCAGACAAGTGGTGCCGGCAGCGCAGGAGAACCGCGACCAACCCAAGGCCCAGGAAGACCTTCATTAAGAGTGAAGACGTTGACCCCATCAACAATTAAGATGTTCGCGTACTACGATGGCATAATGGCAGGTAGCGTATTATCCTTTGCCATGAGAATGACGGTACACAGACTGATCCTTTGGACAAGTAATGGTTCATATCTCAAGAAAACTCCTCGAAAGAACAGTTGTTCATTTTATTTCTTTAAGTTTAGGGGTTTATGGTGATTATTATAGGGGGGTAACGGGACTTTGTGGCCTCCTGTATATGATAACTTTACCTTTACAAATAACAAAGCAGTATAGCACACACTCTTTTTAATCTTTTAGACGTGTTGTGGATTGAGTTCATTTTGAAAAAAGTTTGCAGATCGAAATAATTAAATATTTGAATGAGGAAGATTTGTGAGAGACTGTTCCCTCAAGTCTCCGAGGCTGAGATTAAATTATTTTAATATTTTCCGCTAGGAACAGATTGACCATCCGTGGCTCCAAGGTAAATGTCTTATGTTATTTTTTGTAGTTTCTCAAGAGCAAGAATTTAAAGTTTGAACGGCTGTAAAAAATCACAATATCGTGTTTCATAACAACGGGTTAGAGAGAAAAGTATTAGATATATGCATGCCATTTTTGCTACAATAAAGATAGCAGCATATAACTCAAATTTCTTGGGTAAGCTAAGCCTCAAAGGCCTCTTAAGGGGTTAGGTACAGCTTACAGTAATAAAATTTTGGAAATATTCAAAATTTTTTTCCTCCATTACTGTATCTTGTACAATAATGAAAATTAGTATGTGTAAAACACTGTTCTTCTGCTATAAGAAAAAAAAAAATTTTTTTTACGATTTAAAAAAATTATTTACATTTTTTTTTTTTCAAATTCATTTCACTGTGCAGAGATGAAGCGTTTCCCACATACCTAACAAACTATTCAACATTCTGTGATGAAATTTTCTGTGTGTATTTATGCATGTCATATATACAAGATGATGCAAGATCACTTCTCTATCTTTGATAGATCGTCTGATGAAAAATAAATTCATTTTAAAAATTGTCAAGATCAGCATTTTCTTCTAACACAAAATAACAAGTATTATTTATTAAGGAATGTAGTTGAAAGTGAATGATATTGTAAACATGAGTTTCAGCAATCAAATAAAATAGAGAGAACATGAAAAAGTTAACAAGTTTATGACTTATGAGGGGAACGCTTCATCACTGCACTTCACCACTGACAATAACAACAATATGCATGATTACGCTGTGACATTATGTAGCACTGGATAACCAATACATTTCTATCACTAACTCACTTGTGGATTATACAACGTAAGTGTGGAGCCCTTTAATTAATTATATAAATAAAGATCACGCGTAACCCATTACTGGGTCAGCCCAGTTACATGTGCAATAAAGACATATTCCAATAACATGCTGGTATCCGTAATGGAAAACATGAATTTGATCATGCGTCCCCACTGGGAAATTCGGTTAATGGCCGTTGATTGATAAGGTAATTTATCTGATCTACAAGCAGGTCATGCCGCTTCCAGCAGCTCCCTTGAACTTGTCTGCCGATTACACCCGCTATTAGTTTTAAACAAAACAATTGCTACCTTGCGTAGAGAGGCAGACAGCTGAGAGAACTTGAGAGGGAGAAATGATGGGATAAAGGGATTTAATTGACCATTTGATGGGCAGAATGGGAGTAGTGCAAAATGGCAAACCACAAAGCAGTCCGTCGCTGTACGTTATAACCTAGGGTTTGTAATTGAAACGTTTGACTTACTTCATTCATTCAGTCATAGTGTTCTGCCCAAGGACAGGGCTTTCACTGCAAACCCAGCTTTCTTCAATTTTTCCTATTTTCTGCTTTCCTCTTTGTCTCCTCATATGATCTATATAGCTTAATGTCGTATATCATCTGATATCTTTGATTGTCGAGAATTATTTCCGAATTCTTCTTTGGGTCCAAGGTTGTTCGAAAGGAAGACAGGAAAGGAGTACAATTCGTACAGTGTTCTGGGTTCAGCTGATTGGATTCTCAGTGCCTGATGTCAAAGAACCAAGTAATAGTAAGTTATTGATGCTGGTCAATATGACTGAACCATTAGAAGTGGCGTGTAATGATTGAAACCTGCGACTATATATGGCATTTCTATCCAAAGATAATGGAAATCTCGTGTTGGCACAGATCTTATGATCAACAGGCAGAAAATATCCATTTATAAAGAAATTAAGCACTTTTCCTATAAATATAACTTAACTCAAAACTGAAGGGAATTGACTGACAAAACTGTATGGGCCGTATTCACAGACATTCTTAACGCGGGCTTCCGGTCGGTAATCAGCGAACTAACGTTTTTCGTATTCATAAACCAGTGTTAGCGATATGATATGATATGAATCCTGTACAAGTAACCAGTCGATAGCCGCGGTTAGTTTTAGCACGCTCGTAGCGCGGGCTAGCGAAATGTCTATGAATAGCACTCTATGAGACCATTCTTTATAAGAAAGAAATGCAAAATAATGTATTAAGGCTATGAATTGGTGAAAATAACGAAAAAAGCCATTAAAAATGGAAATTATATTTTTAAATCTAAAAAATAAAATAATGTTTCAGTTTTTTAAACCTGTAGGCCTACTTATTTTGACCCTATGAGAATTTAATGCCACTCAGGACGAATTTAAAAGGACCAGCACGTGCGTGGAGCTGCAGCCCTTTGAACTGACACTCAACTGTCATTCTGACTGCCTTTGTTCTTCATTCTAACTAATTTTACTTTTCAGTCAGTTTATATTTCGTACTGTTATGTAGGAAAAAAATGTGGTAGACCTGTATAGGAAGGAATGATATCGATAGTATATCATAAACATGCCACACTTTTACACTCGTTTTCTCGATTTTCCAATTTTCAACATCTTGTAACATTCGAAATGCTCTAACGAATGCAGTTTTCCTCCAATCTCAGTGAAATTTTTTACAGAATTCCAAAAAAGCATTTGAAGTAAACTTGCACATGTGTTTTCTTCTGCTATTGAAAGTATTCAAATCACCATGTGTTGAGGATGTTACAAGTTTTAAAAAAATTGAAAAAATTAACAACTATAAGGATAAATATTTTTTTCTCAAAAAGTAATTGGAAAAATATGAAAAGCTTGTGTCATATTTTACATACATATATCAGGAATAAATTAAATACAAATTTAAAGAAAAATTATGTAAACTTTGAAAATTGGGACAATTATAATTCAGTATTAAAATACATCAAAATTAATTATAAGTAAATTAATTGGAATATCAATGTGAAGATTTGTGTATTGCATGTCCACATAGTAAGAAATGTGTGGTAAATTTTCAGATCAATTGGTTTAAAAATGTAGAAGTTAGAAATTTCACAGATCCATAGCCTTAATATCATTTGGCCGTTTGTTTCCCAAGAAGACATTTATGTCTGCAGACAGTGCACTGAAATACAATTGCTAGTACTGTTTACTGTGAACATCTATACTGTATGTGTAGAATAATTTATGTCATATGTAACAAAATTTTTTCGCCACATGATTTTTAGTAAGTGTAATAGAATTAGAAGATAATGTCGGTAAGTTTTAATTACTCTACCAATTTACAGTAGACTGTAAAAACATTACTGTATTGTATGCAGTAAGGTGCTCTACTCGTGTCACGTGATCCGGAGGCAATTTACATTTTAATTATGCACAGATAACACTCTAACACCGACATTACTGTTATTTCATTACAAGTGGATAAATGAAAAATTTCATGAGCTACAAATATCTAATACAGTTCGAAAATCACAGCTCCGACAATTCGTCAACTCCGTCCAATATATGATTCACAGCGATGATAGCAACTGATGTCGACTGTGATTATATGTGACCATATGTGACTGCTCCTGACAACTTCAAGTCAGACGACTCATAGTAAGCTGTATGGCAAGATGTACTGTAGATCTATCACTTTGTGGTGGCAGTTCGTTGTTTGACAATGAACGTTGGATTGAGTAACATAACATGTAGCTTAAATGTAAGCAAAGATAGTCTGGTACAATCAGAGTGTAATAAAAATCCTGTTTACCACAATATAAGTGTTCTTTCTCAGTATTTTAGTATGATAAGACTGGTGGAAGTAAACTTTTTTCGCCACACGATTATACTCAATGCTTCAACCTCTTGACCTCTTATCTCAAACACCTCACAGCAACAAGAACATAAGAGAGCTGCTACCACAAAGTGAGACATCTATAACTGGTATAGTCGGCGCATTCATTTAATACTCAGTCGGAAGTCTTTGTGTTATGATCTATCTTTTTTGCACGCATCGGTACTTGCAATGTCAAGCGTTGTTGTCACGTTTCCGCTGTAAAGATCGTTCCCAGTTACAATTATTATCATTAGGGATATACTTATTTCAACTCGCAAGTGAATAGATGTAGAAGAGAGAAAGAAGACAAAGTATAAAAGAATGATAAAAGAAGAAAGGAAGAGAAAACAAGGTAAAAAAGGAAGAGGGTTAAAAGTAGCGGAATACAATAAGAAAATAAGTAACGGACGACTAGAGAAGCGAATAAGCGGTTAAGTAGCAGTCAGAAAAAAGAAGAAGAATAAGAAGAAAATTAGTATTAAATACGTAAAGATGGAAGCGCAAGCCAACCTTCTTTGAATGGACAAACGTAAGTCAGTTGCAAAGCTAGAGGAAGTAGGGAGGAAGAAGAAACACACACACACACACGCACTCACACACATTAACAGGAGGTGCACATCGCTGTTGAGTTCCTCCTCCTCTTCCCTCAAAACCAGCTGAGAAGACAGCTGGGAACAGAGCATTGTAATAAAGGAGCAAAAAGTGGTCCACTGTGCAAGAGAAGACGCTAAATTAACAAGGGACACACCATCCTGGTGAACGGTGTTCACAAATTCAGGTGCCCTCATCAAGGTCTAATGTTTGTTTTCTACGTATCCTATTTCACTTCACGAGATTCATATTAACAGCGGCTGAATCTAATTCAATAATGTTCTCGGTAAACATTTGAGTCTCTTACTTCTCACTACATGAAGTTCAGAGTCTGTAATACTGGAAAACTCGATATCGAAATTTTCATGAAAATACATTTCCAGCAAACATTTTCGGATATCGCTTCTCAGTCCGCCTGTTGGATTTCCTTCATTCTACATATATGAATGTAATTATACAGGGACATCATTTTGTTTTTACTAACATTTCCAATATTAACCTGACTATACCTTTGGATTAACGATTGAGAACCGGAAACACTGTTTGCTACCCCCTTCCACAATCGAAGTTTGACGACACTAGTGTAAAATGCAATACAAATAACTTTACTAGGTAGGCTATAGGAGGAAAGAAACGCAGTGCATCCATTTACGTAAACTAGGAAATGTTACGATTTTGAGTTTGATCATTTTCGTCGGGTTTTTAATTAATCAAAATACAGTAAGTATTAACAATAGGCCCTAAGTGTTTTTACTCACTAACTTAACTATCCAATCGGACGTATTTATTATGTAATGCATAAGCTAGTATACTGTCTACATCACATCAGCATACAATATTTACAGTGCATTTAAATTTTAAAAAATAATCAAAATATGGATATTTAAACAAATTATTGAAAATGGTGGTCATTCATTTCGATACAGGCTTCAGTTCTATTGTGCACATTATCCAAAACGTTTTCAAGCGTATCTTCTGAAATAGAATGTATGGTTTCTTGAATGTAGTTATTTAATTCTTCTATTGTTGTAGGATGTTTAGCAAACACAACTGTTTCACAGTAACCCGAAAGAAATAATGCAAGGCACTCAACTCAGGTAACATGGGGGAGCCATAATCCTACGCCTGTTGAAATGATTTTGTACCTACGCTATAACAGTATACCTTACTTACTGTCAATTCAATCTTCACTTCTGCCCGATCCGCATCGATAAATTTACTCCGATATGCTGTCTACTGTCTGTCCATGTGGTTATGTAGGAGGGTCTTAGAAAGGAGGGAAATCACTTGACATTTACTTACTTAACCAGGCCCTTTGATTTAAATTGTTTTAAATAGTTGTATAATATTACGTAGACGTCCAATTCCTAACAGCAAATGTTTTCAGAAAAGAGCTAAGACAACCCAGCCACTAGCCTTTACAGAGGAGTCAGCAGAAACGAGTGGGGGAACCGGGATGCGACGTAACTAAACGGACGCACAATATATGTGTGAAAATATGATTCAATAGTGAATGAATGCTCTTTCTTCACTGAAAAATGCGATCATATTTCTGGAACATACTATACTCACTTACTCTGTACTGTTTACTATGACCGTAAGACGACTTTGCGGCTTTGGTTGTGTGTGGAAGTTTGCTAATAGAAGGAGTGGGAATGAAGTACTGTACATTCAAAAACCCAGGTACAATAAAAATTGAAGTAAAAAAAAGGATGTCCCTGTACAAGGAGTATGAACTTTATTTTTACTCGAAAAGTGACTTGAGATTATCAGAAGCCATGATAATTACATCGTAATTACGTTAATTCTAATGATATTCTTATTTTATTGTTGTATTACGTAAGAAATAGAGTTAAATGAAATAGCGTATACACTCACATATTCCCAATGTGTTTGGTCAGCAGTAATAACAGTTGTCTAAAAATTAATCAGCAGCTACAATACGTATCAATTAGCAGAAATTTCTAGTTTTCTAGATTTATCATAAAGCAGTAAAAGGAATCGTAACATTGTCAAGAGTGGCACTTTTCGTTGTTTATTATCTGTTATCACTAGAGCAGGTATCAGAGCAGGCAGGTAACTTTAAAAGTGTATGTAAAAGAAAGGAATCTGTTACAATGTGATCGTGAATAGTGTGAAAACGTTCTACTTAAAATCACTTAGCCTACTGCACGTGTAAATGTTGTGTTATAGGTGTACACCATGTCCGAAAATTATATTCAGTAATTAGATCATTCCAATTGATTAACAAACACGAATGGAATGAGAGAAAATCGTGAATGCATGCGGAAAGCAACCAAAGACAGTTCAAGTTGATATTACCTTGAAGAGAATGATCCCACTGCACAGTGGGCCAGACTGAGTAAAAAATGGGACAAAATTGAAAAAAACGAACTTTTTTTACAATACTTTTGACAGTATATACTCATAGTAGGGATGCTGATGCGCACTAAACTCATGATGCAGCATCGATAACATGTTTTAACAACTGTGGCTCCTTGAAGGAGAGCTATTGTAACCAGGCGATAGCGCACCAGTCAGTCCTAGGCC
Organism: Periplaneta americana; assembly: GCF_040183065.1. Classification (NCBI taxonomy): domain Eukaryota; kingdom Metazoa; phylum Arthropoda; class Insecta; order Blattodea; family Blattidae; genus Periplaneta; species Periplaneta americana. The sequence goes on along the minus strand of NC_091127.1, from coordinate 107,195,411 downwards.
GTGCGCTTGAGACAGTGGTGTGTGTTACGTGGTCATATTCGTGAATAAAGAAATAACAATGGCTGAGAATGTTAGAACAAAGGGTAGGTTTTATTAAGAATACATGTAATTTTGAATTGATTTATGAATATTGAATAAAAAAAACTATTATGTTGTGAAAGTGCTTTTAACTTAAAGAAAAATTGAAAACTGTTGAATAACTATTGATTTTATGCATCCAAGAAAACAATAGAGACATAAAATAATTTTGTCCCATTTTGAGTCGATTCTGGCCCACTGTGCACTGTTATGCGTTATCTAGTTTCTATAGTCCCATCGCTCTTATTTCCGGCAACCAATCACGGTGCAGATAAGCTATATTTAAACGTGTGCATCTTGTCATTCGTTGCTGATGATGTTATGCACTTCCTAAGGCTCGATAAATATTTAATATAATCGCCCGCCATTTTGGTTCTTTCGTTGGAGTTCGCAGAAAGCACACGAGGACGATATTTGCCGCTCAATTATTTGCTCAATTACAGTGCGTTTGATTTATTATCATAGGAGCTATGACATGATAATGTGTAACGGTGCGGCAAATAGATTCCTTGTCTGGTAGTTCAACAACGAAAGAACAAAAATGGCGAACGATACTACATACTAGACTTTATAGAGCCTTTACTTTCTAAGGCGTAAGCAAAGAGGAGGAGTCACGCCGGAAATAACAGCGACGCGTCTATAGTAATGGAATTAGTACACATTAATGTCTTCTTTTTTATACTTATTCTCTTCTAGTTTTTTTTATTTTCCATACTCTTCTGCGCCTTCTTGCTTACGTAATTTTATAAGCTTGGGAAATCGGACGATATATGTACATTGAAACATGTCCCCCATATGTTGCAACTTTCCGCCACAAGGAGAGTAGATCGACAAGACAGATCTCAAGGAGACGACTTTACTAACGCTGATATTAGGTTATAAAATAATTAGTGCCTACTTAAAGTAATAAACAAACACAATCACAACATTTTTATTCCATTATACAGGGCGTACACAAAATAATGCCAGGGATTCAAAGTTCTATAATTTATGACAGCTGCAGCTATCATGGGACGAAAGGACAGCTCTACAAGTTCGTAGGTTTACTTCAGAAGTGCACAATGTGGGTAGCCTCTGTCACATAGCACACATAAGACGGTAGTCTAGTTATTCCTGGCACACGCCGGTCAGCATGTTTGGTGTGATAGACTCAACAGCCGCTGCAATCCTGCGTCTAAGCGCAGACAGGTTGGTAAATAACGTTTGCACTACGCCTGGTCCTTCATGTATTCCCCATAGAAAGAAACCGGACGGGATGAGGTGGGGCAACTTTCCAGACCACAAACCATGTCTTGCTGACCCCCACTTCCGATCTACCACAGGGGAATAACATTGTTGTGAAGAAACTTGGTGGGGTAAGGATGTCTTGTTGCCAAATTAAGTCTTGTGGTTCGTTCTAAAGCTGAAAGAAAGCAATTCTGGAGCTTATCAAGTTAGTAAAGGCTTGTCACAACGTTCTTTTTCGTGAAAAGAAGAGCCTGCAATTTGCGGTACAAACAGTACGCAGAAAATTTTAATTTTCGGAAAATTACTTTTTTACTGCATACTACATTCTCATATATGGATATTATCCTGTTCATCTTGCCATTGAGTTTAAATGCTGTATCATCTCTGAACACAAGATGACTAAGAAACGAATCATCTGTCTTTGCTGGTTGCATTTCGGTGCTGACGTTGGTGCCTGCAACATGGTCTGCAGGCGTTATGTATTGGAGAAATTGCAGACGATACGGCCATAACTGTAGCCAATTTCGCATAACTTTCGGAACTATTATCTGTGACATTTCTAATTCACGGCTGGCACACCACATAGATTTTTGTGAACTACAGCGAAAAATGCCCTGATACTCCTTCTACATAATTCAAACTTCGGAGGCTTACAATTTTATCCAAACACAAATTATATCTCTCGTTTGAAACATGCGGACATCCCTTTACAGGAACATAGCTCAGATTTCCGTCGAATGCTGTTGTCGGTTTGGGGATCGCTTTCAAATTGTCGTCGGAAGGCTCACTGAACAGAAACTACGAACCGCACTTCGCAAACTGCAAGCCACAGAACGTCATTTATGTGCAGTAGTACTGCCACGTGAGAGAGAGGGGAAGCAAATTTTAGACGTAGGCCTACTATAAAAATTGTTCACAGCTATTCTTTCGTCATACACAAATAGGCCTATAGCCCCTTTCATAGCCATTTCGGTCACTGGAAAAACTTAAAATATTTTGTGTACACCATATATTCTAAGATTTGCTTAATGCAATGGTTTAGTGTTGTAGTCTTACTTACTTACTGGCTTTTAAGGAACCCGGAGGTTCATTGCCGCCCTCACATAAAGCCCGCCATTGGTCCCTATCCTGAGCAAGATTAATCCAGTCTATACCATCATATCTCACCTCCCTCAAATCCATTTTAATACTATCTTCCCATTTACGTCTCGGCCTCCCCAAAGGTCTTTTTTCCCTCCGGTCTCCCAACTAACACTCTATATGCATTTCTGGATTCGCCCATACGTGCTACATGCCCTGCCGTTGTAGTCTTACTTCAAAATTAAATTAATTCGGAGCTCAAAATATAAGATAATTTATATTTCACTTATTAGCTTCAGGATTCGCCTACAAACGTTTCCTTTTCCAAAATGTAAATTAAAGTTATTAATATTTCCCTTCAAATCATAAAGCGTTATAAATATAATATTTGGGAAGAAAAATGAAAACATCACTGTGTAGAGCAAACCAATAGAACTTGATTTCTACAAAACATTAAGAATTGCTCCGCCGTTCTCTTGTTCAACAAACACCATTCTTTCTGCGATACCCTTTACAGCATTTTGCAGACAATTCTTTGAAATATCCCCAAATTTATTGTGAGATAGCATCTTTCAGTTCCTGTAGGGTTTTTGGGCATGCCATGAACTCTCGTTCTTCAAGATAACTCCACAACCAAAGATCAGCCGGATTGAAATCTGGAGATCATCGAGGCCATATTTTTATTAATGACACGATCGCAAAAGATCCGTGTAAGTAATAGTTTCGCAGGGGTGTAGATGTGGGGCAGCATGTCATTTTGCATGAAGATTATATTTTCCAGGTCGTGATTCCTCATTCTAGGGGTGCCGAAGTTCTGTAGCATATTACTTTAACAGTGTTCCTTATTTACTGTGACGGTCTTTACTGCTGCAGTGCTATTTTCTTCGGACCAAGATGAAATGCAAAGTGAATCCTCATCATACAGCGACTTTCAAACATGAAGACCTTGTTGAATTAAAACCAAACCTGGAGGTCATTTTCAGACCAACTTCTGTAATTACGTGTTTTAACTCCACTATTAAGATAGACATTTGTTTCGTCTGTTCAAAAAACTTCGTCTAGCCAATGACCATAAATTTGGTCAAGTAAACCAGAATCATATATATTCTGCTTGTCACTTTGTAGAGTGCGAACACTGGTTTCAATTTACGCTTATGTGGATACAGACTGAGATGTTTTTCTGAGAATTCTTCTCGTTACGTTCCACTTACTTTCTTTTTCCTCCAATTAATGTTTCTCTTCATCTATTTCCACATAGAACGGATAAGTGTTTGTTCCCCTCGTTTCCTTCTTTCCAGCCACTACTGCTGTCTCAATATATCTCAATTGACAAGAATGCTTTCTTAAGATCCGAGTTCAAATCTCCACGATGGCGGCGGAGTTGTATTCGTAATGTACAATGTCAAGGCTGAGAGGGTTTTCTCGGGGTTCTCCCGTTTTTCCCTCGTAATTCCACCAACACTACTCACAATTCCCCTTTCATTATCATCTCCGTTTCGCAAAATAGGACACCGTTTGTGTTTACGTTACACCGAATCGATCGTCAGTCATAGTAGGTGTTCCTCGTGATTTGTCTAAAGATTGGGAGATGGCAGTGGACCCTAGATGAATGTTCTTGCTCATGACTTTGGGACTTGTTAGAATGACACGAAATTTTAAGAGTCAGCAATTACAGATTATCGAAAGCTTTACGGAAATAAAACTTACTGACATGAAGAACGAAGCCTAATAAATTGCACAACATATGGATTGCAGGGAAATATGGTAGAGAATGATATCGAGAAGGAAGAAGTTTCACTGTGAGTGGATATTGATTGTTTGTATTTTGTTAGTTTCAATGTATTAAGGAAGTTTTAAATTTTCATGATGTTCAACATGGTACGGGTCTTATTTTTCTGTTTACATTTTGCCAAAGATGTATCGGCGTCTGTCGTGCAGACTTGATCGGGTAGCCCTAAATTGCGCACAAGATTAAGGTAAGGAAGAAATGTGTTAAATGGGAGTAGCCATATTGCGCACACGTGAAATTTTTATTCCTGAAGTCACTGTCAACATTATGCACGTGTGAACTCTTTAAATTACGACCACTACAAAAATGAAAGGGAATTCTCTTCACACTTACTGAAAATGTGTTCTTTTAGAACTAAAAGAACGCTTAGGATAGTTTCACAGCCAAATATTAGAACAGTGTGCAATAGTGTGGAGTGAAAATATGAAGTTTACGGAATCAAAATGTAATACCAGGGAAACGTTGTGGGGTGATATCATAAAGAACAATGCAAAATATATTTTAGATTAATATTTGGAGGTGCCCCAAGAGCATCATATTTTGAAATTTTCACAAAATTTTGAGGTTCAGATTTTTTAGCGAGAGAAAATTCTCCAATGATTTAATCTGAACAGGATACCAGGAACATGTTAAAAAAATACATGTTAAAACACTCTGCATATTTTTGTTCCCCTGTTATTTCATCTTGAAGTGTCACAGAAACCTCAATTTATAAGACAATTGGGAATAATCACAAAACTCTTAGGTATGATACAATTAATATAATAAAATTAAAGGAAATTCATTCTTATTATGTTGCAGAGTATTTAAATCAGAATGTATCTAATATTAATACAAGAAATCTGACCTTCTATCCCGTATTCGCAATGCCAGAGGGGCTGAACCCATCACAAATACCTATCTATCATGACGTAATGAAATATTATCTATGAGTTAAAAATGAATTAAAATCTGACTTCATATCAAAAAAAATCTACTGTTGAAGAGATTTCAGAAAGAGTTGCTATCAAAACTAAGGAAATCCAGGTAAAGGCATAAATACCGAAAGTCAGTCAAACAAGAATATTACAACTCATTCGTGCTTACCATGGTCAATACATAAACTTAATGAAGCCTTGTAAGAAACGACGTAGTGACGACAACTAAAATGACAATATTGCAAAATTCAAAGAAGAAGCAAACAAACTATTTGATATATGGATTTGCAAATGCAAAAAAAAAATAATACTGTAGACCTAATTGTGATAAAGACCGCCGTGTTCCAAAACAAGAAAGAATGTTTTACTAGAGCAAAGAACAGAAAGAAGGATGATAATTGGACCTGTTGATTTAGTTACCACTCAGAAAGAAATGAAAAAGAAAACAAGAATAAATTCCAACTAAAAGAGTAAATGGCTGAAATTGAATTTTTATAATATTTTATGTAAAATACTATATATTTTGTCTGCGTATACGGACGGCATAGTACAAAACCCTAAAAATCTTGCATAAATTGGATTTTATTGACATTTCTGAAATAAAGACGATGTATAGTGTACAGTTCAGCACATTTGCATACATATTTACGAATTTGCATTCGTATACAGGTTTTATTGTTTAATGAGAATACCCGAGCATACACTTAAACGCAAGAAAATTTACAGAACAAGTATTAAGTGCTTACACTACCGAAAAGCCTAAAAAAAATTATCTGAAAAAATAAAGATTAGAGACGTGTCTCTGATCGGTGATCACCATGGTAACCACCGCAAGCGAGGTGAATGTGACCTTGAGGGACTTGCGGTCCAAGGCGCGCCATTCATCTCACGGGCCACACTTCCATCTGCGAGCTGCACAGTGTACACATGCGCCACTGGGTGATTCAAAACAAAATAATCGCCTGGTTCGGATGCACTCTGCCGGCCACCGTACATGGCACCAAAAAGTATTGGCACACTCAATGTTTTCCCTTCAAGATCTGTATAAAAGGCAAGTTTAAGAAAAAAATTATACCTTAATGTAATGTAAAACTAAAAATCTTCCACAGAAATCACAACAACAATAACACAAAATAATTATTTACAAAAGAAAATCCAGTTTATGATTACACAAAAAGTATAGGCACATTATATTAATGTATATAATAGGTCTCTGTAAAGTATTTTCAGTAGGCCTATTCTGTATGCAAGCCATTAACACGGATGACAGCTTGTAGACGTCTCGGCATTGAATGAACCAAATTTCTCTTCGTTTCAGGGGAAATTTCAGATCACACATCCAAGAACCCTCTAAAACGCCTATTTATTAAATTTTATACCCATTTTTGTTCCGATAAGTTTTGTTAATTTAACAATGTTTTCTTTAAGTCCGTCATAAACGTATCTTACATAATAATGTTATATTTTTATTTCATTCTACTTGATGAACGTCTTCGGTTTTGTAAACCATCTTCAGATCACAGTTACTGTTACCTCTATTGAACTATTATATTGATGTGCAATGGGTTACATTAACCATATTGTATTAAAATATAAAACGTGAGATAAAACGTTAATGAATGTACATATTTAAAATGGTAACATATTAAATTAAATTAGTCTAAAATGAAGGTTGTTTTGCAGCGTATACAGTCCTTTCAGATATGAAACAATTTTATTATGACCTTTTACATAATAACTATCATGAAACTGCATTTACAAATAGTTATTGCGTTCAATAGAGGTAACAGTGATCTGAAGATGGTTTAAAAAACCTAAAACGTTCATTAAGTAGAATGAAATAAAAATATCAGATTATTATATAAGATAAGTTTATGACGGACTTAGAGAAAATATTGTTAAATCTTATTTATTAGAGGGACGGCGCTTGGCCCTTTTCTTCCGAGATATTCCCACAAATACTCAATAGGATTCCAATCTGGGCTCTGTGGTGGCTAAGAAGTCTTTTGGAGACATTACATAGTAGCCACTCTCTTGTTTCTATAACAGTGTGTTGGGTGTCGTTATCCAGTTTGAAACAAAGACCATATCCAGGCCAAGCTTGTGCACACTGTTGGACAAAATATCCCGCAATTGTAAAGAAGAGAGCAGGAAGAAAAGAAGGAAGGGTAACAAGCAGAACGAACGGAAGCTGGAAAAAGAATAGGCAAGGGAAATAGCAAAAACAAGAATAAGGAAATAAATGAAAGAAGGAAGCATTAAAATTGAAATATAAATCCGGGGGGGGGGGGGGGAAGGAAGTACGTAACATAGAAAGACAGAAGAAGAGAAGCAAATAAATATATAAGAAAAAAGAAACAATAAATATTAAGAAGGAATAGAAAAAAAAGTCAATAAATAGCAGAGAAATTAAAAATGGAATAAAAAACAAAGAAGACGAAAATGACGAGAATTAAAGTAAGATTTAATTAACTAAAGAAACAAGAAATGAAAAAATAAAACGAAGGCGAAATCTAATAAATTGACACAGAAAGAAAAATAATATATAAATAAGAAATGGAGAAATAAATAAAAAGGGAGGGATGCGAAGGAAAAATAAAGAAAAGGACAAAAAATTAAGAGGGAGAATAAAACAATATACAATTAGAAAATGGAAGTAAATAAAGAAGAAATATTGAGAAACAAAAAAGTGAAGTAAGAACATATTGCCAACCTACCAATGCACACTTTCTCACAGGTAGTTCCCGTCGATTGAATTCTGGGGCATAACGAGCAACTGCTGCAGGCAGCGTTTTGGCTTCTTGTTCGCGGGTTAAGCCGATTTCATCCCACTCCCATTATATCAACTTCAATAGCTGCGGTCAGACTTCAAAGAGACTCTTTCAGTATTAATGTTAGCCGTTTTGATATTTGGCTTTAATTGCCTTCCTGACATATTAGCAGTGTTGCGTAACAAAGCACTGTGGAGACAGACGCTGCATTGTGCAGCACAGGATCGTCCAGTATTTGATCTGAACCACTTTTATAAGTAGAGATCAATTTAGTCTCTTCCGAAAAGTCGCCTTTCTATCTGTCTGCCTGCCTCTCTTGTTGCCTAAATGACCGAAGATTGCTGGTCAGCTGTCAGACTGGTAGATACTAGATAGGCTCACTACTATGGTCTGTAAGCCGGTAAACAGACTATGAATCTGCAGTTAGAAATAGAGATTGGGGTATGACAGCTCCCGAAAAATCACTGTGATAGATAATAGTGCTTTTGTCACAGTGTTATTTTTGGATAGATAGAATGTTTTAGTTTCGCTGGCAGAGTTAAGGCCATATGGCCTTCTCTTCCACTCACCCAACCTTAATGAATGCAATAGTTATTCAAATTATGAATATTTACAATACACTTAAAAGATTCTCCAGCAATATTCTTCAGTTAAGTTTTAACGACTAGTACATGTTTATTTAAATTGAGATAAACCTATAAGAAAAGTAATAACTTAATTTATGAGCTAATTTAATTCAATTCAGTCTATATGCAATATCTAAAGAATTATAATTAAGTTGAGATAGCTAGTTGGTTAAAATGATAAGAATTAATTTAATATACTGTAAGTTTACTAGAACTATGTAATAATAATAATAATAATAATAATAATAATAATCCATGGCGCTACAGTCCAGGAAGGGCCAAGACATACCAGCCGGCTGCTGGCCTCACGAGCACATGCCGAAGCAGAGTTGGACGATCATCCAACCAGAATGGAGGTATCGTGTGGTTAGCACGATGAGCCCCCAGCCGTTATAGGTGGTTTGCGTAACCGGATTTCGCTACCTATCGTAGCTCCCGAAGTGCATCACGATGCTGGGTGGGCATCGGTCCCATACACTGGCCGAAATTTCATGAGAAAAAAATTTTCCCCCATGAGGACTCGAACCAGCGCGCATTCCGCAACGCGAGTCCTAGGCAGGATGCCTTAGACCGCGACGCCACGGCGCGGGACTTGTTATAATAATAATAATAATAATAATAATAATAATAATAATAATAATAATAATGGGCGCTACAGCCCATGAAGGGCCAAGACCGACCAGCCGGCTGCTGGCCTCACGATCACATGCCGAAGCAAAGCTGGACGATCATCCAACCAGAATGGAGGTATCGTGTGGTTAGCACGATGAACCCCCCAGCCGTTATAGGTGGTTTGCGTAACCGGATTTCGCTACCTATCGTAGCCTCCCAAGTGCATCACGATGCTGGGTGAGCACCGGTCCAATACACTGGCCGAAATTTCATGAGAAAATTTCTTCCCCCATAAGGACTCGAACCAGAGCGCATTCCGTAACGCGAGTTCCAGACAGGATGCCATAGACCACGACGCAACGGCGCGGGACAGAACTATGTTATAGGGAGCAAAATATAAATATAAAATATATTAATATAATGAGAATATTAATGTAATGAAATTTTGGCATTAGAGGTTTTGTATTCTATTTTCGTCTTCATATGCGGATGGAACCTGACACTATGGGGGCTGAGGCAAGATGGCCTACCTGTCAGCCGACGATGATAGGAAGGGCTTATGACTCCGGGCCCCTGGGGCTTATAAAGCTACTCGTTCGCAAAATGGGACCTGGCTCTATAAGGGACTGAAGCAGAATGGCTCACCTGTCAGCATCGGAATCACGAATGTCACCCAGACCCCCTGTCGGACTTGGACAATCATCACATATAGTCTACTTATAGGGCGTAAATGGGTCAAAGCGTGCTTAAGTGTTCTTGACTGTGTTGCGGGAAAGTGAAGATCTCCAAGATGAAATTGAAATGAAAAATGTTAGTTTAGCCATTCCCCGTATTCTCTGTTTGTACAGAATGTTTTTTTCTTAGCTTACAGAATAATACTGACGGATAACAGATAAAGCTTGATTGGAGAACTGGAAGATAATTCTTGTGTATTGGAAAGCAAATTATATATGAATGTGTTTTAATTTTTTATTTCGTTAGTTGTGTCCATGTCCGTCGTTGTGACTATGTGGATAGCCCGTTCGCTTCCCGACTAAACGGTCCAAGTTTCGATTCCTGATGTGGACAATGAAAGAAATTTATTTTTCGTTCGCAGTACTTGATATTCATATTATGTTGTCTTGTGATTGCCTTGTGATATATCAGCGATGGCTCTGCATCATGTCGACCCCATGACCAAGAAGACTCACATTTGTGAGATGTCTAATGTACGATCTTTTTTTTTTTGTTGGTTATTTAACGATGCTGTATCAACTACTAGGTTATTTAGCGTCGATGGGATTGGTGATAGCGAGATGGTAATTGGTGAGGAGTCATTACTAAAACTAAATGTAGAAATAGCATATAGGAAATTGTATAGAACAGTAAACGGAAGCAAATTGAAGGAATTCGGAAAATTTTTGTTTACAGTAAAGAAAGAATGGAAAAGGAAAACTAAGATACATATATATATATATATATATATATATATATATATATATATATATATATATGGTAATTGAAGAGAAAGAGATTTTGTTAAGAAATAACTAGAATGATTGTACGTAGTATGGAATATATAATAATAGTTATTAACAGTTAGGCCTACATAACACAGAACTGCACGCATTGTATTCTTCACCTGACATATTAGGAACATCAAATCCAGACGTTTGAGATGGGCAGAGCATGCAGCACGTATGGGCGAATCCAGAAATGTATATATTGTGTTAGTTGGGAGGCCGGAGGGAAAAAGACCTTTGGGGAGGCCGAGACGTAGATGGAAAGATAATATTAAAATGGATTTGAGGGAGGTGGGATATGATGATAGAGACTGGATTAATCTTGCTCAGGATAAGGACCGATGGCGGGCTTATGTGAGGGCGGCAATAAACCTCCGGGTTCCTTAAAAGCCAGTAAGTAAGTAAGTAAGTAAGTAAGTAAGTAAGTAAAATTTAGCGTTGTTGATATTTGAACATGGGGAACCTATTCACATTGTAGAATGTAGATATTTTGTTTGGGAACCAACTGAAGAACAGCGGGTCTAAACATACATATTTAGTATCTTAAAACACGAGATCTAGTTGGAGTAGACTATGTGAAAGAAAAGTGAGTGCCACGAGAAAACAAAAATCAACCTATAGGTCCTCTTTGTTGTGTAGCCTGGATTTGAACTTTTTTGGAAAACCGACGCTCTGTCGTGTAGTCTCTTGGTGTGATATATGGATCCTCGAAGTTCTTCTAAAACCTGATGTGGCACTCTCTTCGTTCTCCCTGATTTAATGCCGATTGAATAATGACAATGTGTAGAGAGGCAGGTTGGCATCGTGCAAAGGAATACCCGGCGAGCTGTCGAGAGAGGAGTATATCTTCCGTGACTCCGAGCTCACTTTTTCATCGATTCGTTTAAAGAGACAGTGTGGAGGGAAGTGGGGGTGGATACGGCATTGCATGGGGTGTGGGAAAATAACATGTGTTAAAAGTAAGTAATCCTGCCTTTTTGATTGACTTGGCGAGAAAGTCGTTTCTGTTACCCCTTTCCAACCTTTCCTGTCTGCAGAAGATGAATTTCTTATTCATGTAGAATTATTTACCGTCAACTCGAAAACTTCTACAAGTGTCACGTGATCGCGGTACTAAAATTAAAGTACAACACGAAACGTTTATTTTTTACGGCCACTCTGTCTAGGTTTCTATAACGATGTGGTGAAATCACAAACCTCATATTTGCTTTTAAAAATGAGGTAGCGACGCACATAATTTTTAGGTTCTCGACGGTCAAATGATTACCATGAATATCACTGGATCCCAGAATTGCGGGTTCGAAGTAGACCGGTTGACTTTTATGTGATTTTTTTTCTGAAGGGCATTAAAACTTGCAAGAGTTTGTTGTATATTTACATCACGAAAAATAGTCGTATCTTTATATAGGCCTATAAACTTTCAAGCAGAATGTGCAGGCTGTTTGTAAATGACATCACACAGCAAATTTCGACTCTGTCAGAAATATTCTCTCTTACCACTCCATTTTTAGGATAATGACTTCAGAAGTGAAATGCTTCATACTGCCAGACAAATCCTTAATAAATTACATTTGAAAGTGTAAACAACGAATCAATGTTTTAACTTCAGTGCAGATCTACTAGATTCATTAACTTATTTGCGATCTGTCATGAAATGTGAACAACAGTAGAGCGTCTGGTTTAGGCACAGTGAAAACGTAAACAAAGTGCAGGTAACGTGTGGGGAGAGGACGAGCCGTACGATAAACACGAGGGATGCACAAGGTTTTAGTTACAACATTTATGGCGGAGCATTAATTGAAATTATATTTTCCAAAAACACGCAAAACAAAACAACACAAACTGCATAACGTTATTATATACATGTTTTAACAAACAAGCAATTATAACGTTGAAATACTCGTAATTCAATATAACAAATCAAATTTTATTACTTATATGATGTTGCTTTCAAGAGCATTTTTTACGGTCATGAATTTCATTCTCTGTATGACTAACATAATATCACCGTCTTCTGTGGCCGAATTAACAAAACTACAGTACTGTAATTATGTTTAGGAACGTGGTAATTTCCAAAAATAAAGGAGATGGCTGCTGAAATTTTTTTAGTTTTGTCTAACCGTGGTTAAAATGGTCTTTTATTGCATATATGCTGCCTTTAAATAAATACTCCGTTATTGTTGTTATTAAATTCAAGTAGTATTTTGTACTTGAGTACTATTCCTGTTGTACACTGACTTATAGTCACAGGTACACGAATAGATGTAAACACAGTACCGGAGCGTGCGGAGAGAGACCGCAATGTGAAGCTAGTATGATCGAGGAACACCTAACTTGTATTCAAAGTAACCAAACGCAGGAGTGTACGTGATAAATAGGGCCGTGACATCGGTATATTTGTATTAGTTTGAGGTCTATTGAAGATAAACACACGACGCCGGACAGAATGTAGTCGACGTGTTTCAAGTACAGGCAGCGGAAGCAAATTTGACACACGTCTAAGTAAGCACTTTCCGTGTTTTGTATGCGATTATTGGGTATTATAAAATCAAGATAATACAATCATTGTATATAAGGGTAAAAGGAGTCATATAGATGTTTGACGGAAACGATGTAGCTTCCACAAGTAATGGCCAAACTCTTCTTGGTGACCCAAATAAAAAAAAAAAAAAAAAAAAAAACACACAGTGTGAATATAGTTCATCTAATTTTGGATTTATCCCCTCTACAATCGAAAAGACTGGTGTGAAATTGGTGGAATAAATTTCGATAGTAAATAATCTCATCTCTAAAGCGAAATATCTGCAAGATGATATAAACAAAAAAAGTTGTGTACGAAAATAAACATAGTAATACAAAAAAAAACGGTGGTTTCAATTCATTATGCAAAATTGCAAGAGTTTTATCAGATGACAAATGCGACTGTTATAAACTTGCTGTAGAAATGGATGATGTGAAATATTTTACATAATATGAGCCTTTGGTTTCAGCCGATGTTGAACGTAGTTTTTCCGCATACAACATTATACTATCCGACACTCGGCGGTCATTTTCATTTGAAACTTTGATGCCGGGTTGCAAGAAAGCATTTATAGGTTCGTTAAACGCTATTGGTCCTATAACTATTCATTTAGCGTCAGTAAGCTTTGCAAGAACGACCTTTAAAGCTATTGGTTCGTTAAAGCACTCTTGAAATATAGGTCGAAAATCGTAGCTGTAAACTGTTAACGAATCGTTAGCCGCCATATTGTACGTATATTTCTTGTTTCTGTATCTGACAGTATTAAGTAATTTCGTGGATATGTTATCATCAGAAACAGGTAAGTAAAATGTAATATACATATCACAATGAACTCGAGATTCATATATGTATGGGAAAAGTTATGTTAATAAAACAATTTTATTACTATTATAGAATCGTCTGACGTAGAGATTGTGTTTGATATGGCACAACATCTACCAAGACCAAGAATACTAAAAGACAGACCGAATCCTCTGGAAGAATACGATAATATTGATTTTAAGGTTAGATTTAGATTATCGAAAGACACATTCATCGCTCTTTTGCATGAAATAGGACATCATATTTGAAAAGAAATCGCACGCAGTAATACAGTATCAGCAAGTAGGCCTATGTAATAGCTGTTGATTGCCTTGCGCTATTGGGCAATAGGAGCGTTTCAGAATGTGATAGTGGATCATATTCTCGTTTATAAATCTACAGTTTGTAGAATAATAAGATGTGTGACTGCATTGCAAGAATGAGAGAACAATACATTACTATGCCTCAAGGAAATTCTGTACAAACAGTAAAACAGGATTTCTTCTCAATTTGCAATTTTCCCAAAGTTATTGGTGCATAGGCTGTAGCCATATGAAAATTCAAAGCCCTAGTGGACACTTGAATGAGATGTACCGAAACAGGAAGGGTTACTTCTCTAGCAATCTGTACCAAGAATCGTTTCATGTTGGCCTGGGTCAGTATTTGATGCCTGTCTTCTACGTGCAAAGTTTGAAAACAATGAATATCCAAAAACACAATATTACCATAGCGACACGCACGTATAAAAAGAGAATTATTTGCGCCTGCTACGATTGCTCTGTCGTTTTGAATATTTTCCGTTTAAAGATGGAATAGCTAACAGATCGTTAAATATCACATTTGCAATGACCTATACTTTAAAGACTGGAATAGTTTAAAGGTCCGTTACTTAACGAGAGAATAGCAATTTATGGAACAGGTTTCTTGCAACCCAGCATGAAAATGAATGTTGTTGTTTATTGCAGCAGAAACCGAAACCAGGCAAACAACATGGAAGGAAAGTAAGGTGCGGAATAGATGTGATAAATAAATGTAAAGTTAAATGTAGTAAAAGCAAAATTGTACGCCATATACATTTTCGGCATTCTAAAACTGTAATGCAAAACTCTAAATATATAAAAAAAATAATGTTTTCAGACTTATGTTTTACCACATTTGTGACAATTTAAGTATGATTTCTCAACCTCAACAGCATTTTAGACATTTCCGATATTAACCCTTATATACAAAGATTGTATTGTCTTGATTTTATAATATGCAATAATAGTGTACAAAATGCGGAACGTGTTTGCTTAGGCGTGTGTCAAATTCGCTTCCGCTGCCTGTACTTGAAACACGTAGACTACATTCTGTCCGGCGTCGTGTGTTCACCTTCAATAGACCTCAAACGAATACAAATATACCGATGTCACGGACGTAGTGATAAGCAATTGTCAGTATAACGACATCAGTTTCCGTCTATAATGAGTATTCAGTAAGAAATTGGTCACGCTATGTCACACACCACGAATGAGCACAGCTCGAAACCGAAACGCATCCTTATTAAAATTACATCCACTTACCATTTACAAAGAGAATTAACAATTCCCCACGTGTGAATTTCAGACCTCGTAACTTCTCAGCTCATATCTTTTCATGTTTCTTGGCCTACCTGTGAGCTCCTGAAGTTTTCATAGCACTTTCAAACCCTTCCTCTCATCCCTCCCCCCAGGGGATGTTTACTATAAAACTAGATCCATCGCGCGCCATGTGGGTGAGCTGAGCAGCGCCCCCTCCCCCGCCACAGGTCTCGGGTCACACCCGTGCCCCGCAGCTGCTGCTCCAGACGGGCACACTCCAGAACCCCACCCCACTTCTCCGCAACTTGAACCGAATCCACGTTCTTGTGGGTCACTGAGGGACAGCTGCGGGGGTGAGCAGAGCCCCACTGTTTATCAGGCTAATAAAATCAACTCCAAGACATGGGGAATTAACCTGAGTAAGTGGAGGAACAAAATCAGTTCGTTCGTTATTTGCTTCCTTGCGTATCTCCTTACGTGCCCCATTCGGTTTTATTCTCTTATATTAACTCTTTTGTTTTCGCTATTGTTCCTTTTTTGCTTGATTCTTCTAAGGCTTTGCTGTTCTTTTCTATTTTATTTCCCTGCTTCTTTTACCTCCCGTCCCTCTTCTTTTTCTGTGTTTTGTCGTTTCATTTTCTTCGCTCTTGTTTTTGTTTTTATTACATTGTTTACATTCTCTATATCTGATGTTCTTCCTTTCTCCTACCTTTCTCTTTAAATTCCTTTACTTAGGCCTATATAAACTTCTATAATTTAACATGCCTTTAATTTTGTTAATTTTTTTCTAATGTCTGTCTTCTTTTCCCTTTATGTCTGCTTCTATTTATTTATTTCACTTTCTTCCACTTCTTTTCTGATGATATAATAGAAAGTCATCGAAGTACTCAATGGATTTTTGTTGTTTATTTTTAATAGAACTATTGTAAACCTTTATATTCTGCACGGTAGGTCTCAACCGCTCGATAATGATGTAAAAAAAAGTGTTACAAATGTTGATTATAACTTTTGAACAAATAAATAGTGATATACGAAAATTATATCGCCGTACAGACAAATGAGTTCGTTAGGCTACCATAAACATCCGCACGAAACCGGTCGGATCCGCTAGCTAGACCGACGAAACCGATGTGGCAAAACATGCCTCGAAAACTGCGTTCCGGGTACTATTTTACGAGAATAACGTGAGATTTGAACCGATCCTGATCCTGCAAATCGGACGAATATTCTCTTCCTCAGTTAAATGTGGACATTTGTAAAACACTTCAGCTATTACAAATCTGATAAACATGTGTAAAGGAGGGAAAGTGGATATTCAATACAAAATGTCGTGGGACATGTGGACGACGGAAATATCTTTTTATTAAATGGCTGTCTTTTGAAAATGAATTTTCTGTGCAAGGATCCAGTCCATAACTCTGAAAAGAAACTTAGCTTACTTTCTCCCTCTGCAATTTCCCTCCTGTACGTTGCGAATGGTATACTATCCTCGTTCAATTAATACCAGCCGTTGTGAAAGTGGACGCTTTCCTTTGATGAGATAAGATATGAGTTTGTTTATTGATTAGTAGGTCCTCTCAGATGCCGCTCCAATCACAAGTGCTAACATATACTGTATCTATCTACCCCTTTGCATTTTCAAATGACATGCCCAAATGTCCATGTCAACTCCACGTGGATTACAAAAAAACAATGTCATATCTCAAGTTGATTGATGATGACTATTACACTTTTACTACGTCACACTACTTTTGACCAATAAAACGGTACGAAAGGACGTCTTTCAACCAATCATGGCTGCTTATCGCACAATTTTATCGCGTCCCTAGCATTTGTTTAATTTTATCGCGTCCCTAGCATTTGTTTATTTTTATCACTACCCTAGCATTTGTTTCTTTGTTTGCCAACATTTCAAACTGCACTGGTTTGGACGTCAAAAAACAGAAAATTACAAACCACTCCAGTCGATGCACAGCACTTTCAGATATGACTCGCACTGGCATTCAAGAACAAGAATTAATAAAGATCACTGGTCATAGCTATGCATCTTCCCTGAAACCCTATTTACAAATAAATGAAGAGCACCATTCGGAAAACCTGAATAAGTTGATGGATACACCATGTACATCAACGAGTTCACTTCTTTTAAGCACACGTCTAATATAAAACACCAACACCAACCACTAAAACAATCAAATTTGAAAATTGTACTTTCAATAATTGTTTCTTTTAAAATTATTTATGTTTATTTTTTATTTCATCATCGTTAATTAAAACGTTTCTTCTTTATTTCATCATCCCTAATTAAAACTTCTATAACACTCGTTTATATTATTTAGGTTATGTTAGAGCTTCTGCTATATGATATTATGACTAGTCACGTATCAGAGATTGTTTAATACTAAGACTTATTGAAAATCATCTGTCAGGTGACGTTGATTACAGGGATCGGGATAAATGAATTGGAATGCAACTGTTTTAATAAAAATGAAACTGAATCAACAAAGCCTTCTTGACCAGTAACCTTCTACAGAGTTCAATGAAGATTCCATAGTTGGCACAATTGATACCAAGAAAACAGCTAATAATAACACACTACTCCCATCTACTAGCGTAATATTTATAATGTTGAGATGGTACAAATTTGAAGATAGTTTTGTATTTTCGTAAGTCAATTAATATTTTATTGTACTGAAGTACTTCGTTACTTCTAATCTTTATATAATTTCTTCTAATCGTGTTAATAGTCAATTAAATCCCACTCGAGTTTTTATTTTCTCTAGATAAATCAAAACCTCTAGTGAGATTACTGTTGATAAAAAAGTTGGTAATTTTAATTTAGATTTTAATTAAAAGTCATCTTATAGCGTAAAATTTATTCTCTATGGATGGTCGTGGTAGAAATCAATGTACTGTAATGATAATCTGTACAAAGAAAATGTGACAAAACCGCTTGACATTGAATGTATTGACACGTGCAAAAAATATATATCTAACACAAAGCTTGCCCTTAGGGGACAAAATTACCGGTGCGGAGTATTAACCCTAGCAATACCAATTTGGGGGGGGGGGGCTCTGAGGCCGACAGGTTGTTTTGCATTATTAACTCATTAAGTATTTCGAATCAAATAAAAAAAACTGTCAGCTGGACCATAAACTGACAAAATGTAAAATATTTTTAAATTATTTTCATAAAAATATAATAATGTATGTGTATGTGTATTTATTCACACTGCAAATGGGTATATACCCGGTGGTAGAGGTAACTAATTACACTCAATAATGACAATTAATAATAAACACAACTAATAAAAACAACAATAATAATAATAATAATAATAATAATAATAATAATAATAATAATGAGCATCCTAAATGAAATGAAGCACGATCATTTAAAATAACATTTAAATTAGATCTAATTTGTATCTTAACCCTAGGTTCGAACTAAGACCCACGAGTGTAATAGCTTCATACCTGCACAAGTACCTTTCGGCACTACACTTATTTCGCTGTCAACTCACTCACTGCACTGATTCTATCCTGATTTCACTATCACTTCAAAACCATTTCACTGTTCAAATACTTTGCACAGGCACTATGAACTATAGAACTTCACTGACACTAAAACACTTCACTTACACAACAACTTCACTGACACTACACATTTCACACTTCCCTAACACAACACACTTCCTCACTGATACAACAATTCAAATAAAATATCAATTACAACCTTTAAATAGTGTGTATAATATACTATCATCTATTAGTAAAGTCCTTAAGCCTATTTTAAATACATTTTTGGTCATTGGTAAAGCCTTTAGTAAGTCTGCAGGTAAAGCATTCCGGTCCCTGATAGTACAATTGAGAAAAGAAAACTTTCCACTGTCCGTCCTCTGTCTTTTTTCCCTCAATTAATAAACAATACAAACTTGTTATGGACCTTAGAATGTATTTTGCGGAAAATAGATCAACAATTAAAATGGTATGGCTATTCAGAGTGGAAGTAATATGTCTGTGCCTAAGTTTGTTGTCCATTTGTCGCTGTCCGTTTCAATGCAGGGGCTTAAGGAATCAAAAAGAAAGCCTCCATAGTGACACAGTCTGTTAGGAAAAGAATAAGACTTAATGTCGTGAACTTGCTTTCAAACCATAGTTCGCAGACAACTAAAACTCAAAATTCGGCAAATATATAAAGTCAGTAGAGGAAATAAATGTGTGTGGGAACGTAGGAAATCAATAATACACGTAATACAGGGTGATCCACGAAATTTTCCCGCGGTTTACGAAGGTGATTACTGAGGTTATTTGGAACAAAAAATGCAACTAAATTAATGGAATCACATTCATAATTACGGAGTTACAACACATTTCCGAAACGCGTCATAGTGAATGGAGCGCTAGGCATGTTTGTTGCCATAACTACGTGCACGTTGGTGATAGCCGCTATTTATTAAGCTGTTGTGTAAGCTAAATCACGATGCCTTACAAGTTTTCTTTCGTGGAGAATGCTGATATGGTATTAATTTTGGGCGTGTGCGACGGTAATGCGAAAGTTGCTGCTGTCAAATATCACTGTCGTTATCTTGATCGTAGGATTTCGAGTTCCAAAACCTTTAGTGGAACGTATTAAACATTGTAACTCAAATAATTATGATTACCCATTTACATTTTTATTTACAGTTTTTGTTCCAAATAACGTCAGGAATCACCTCCATAAACCGGGGGAGAACTTCGTGAAACACCCTGTATATCACAACAATTTATATGCTACAGACACTATTCGAGGCTTCATTATTTCGGCAGTAAACTACCGGATTTTAAACACTTCTCCACTGCATAACTGCCACGATGTGGGAGAATTTCTTCATAACGATGCCGTATGGTTACTTGACTAAATCTGTAATCTATAATGTGAATGCTATTTCATTTTGTAACAATAAGAGAAAATAATGATGATGATGATGGTGGTGATGATGATGCTTAATGTGTGACGCTGGAAAAAAGTTTGAGAACAAACCTTACGACTGTCGTAAATATTTTCAAACATCTGGATAAATTATTGGTTTGCAACACTGGAAAATGATCCCGGATAGACTTTTTTTTACCAAACAATAGTTCTTATTGTGACTGTGGAAGAGGTCAAATGCATTCACTTTCTGTAAACAGATCAGTATTCAAGGCTAAATTAAACTCAGAAGAGAGGGAGAAGATGATGACGAAATGACTGCAGGGCTTTCCTCAAGGAAGAGAAACAACTCCTCAAGATCGCATAGTCTGTAATAGCGTAAAACTGACGATTGCATAATCAGACAATTAATCCTAGCAATATTAACCCATAATCTCTAACGTGCATTACGAACGGGGTGGGGGGGGGTGCTCTCAAGCCCACAATTTATGCTATTTTGTCTTTATATATATATTAATTAAGACTGTTTATTTGCTATAATTCAAGAAACATTACATACAAGACTCATGGCCAGTTTTTCCAAGTAATGTTTAATTTGCTTAACAAATGTTAAATTAACAGCTGGTTTATTTTTAACGTTTTGTTAAGATGTTTTCCATTTTTCCAACACAATTTTGTTTAAAATAACCAACACTTAACTTTAACTGTTGTTAATATTATTCTAACTACTCAACAGCAGTTGGTAATGATTTTGCATATGTAAGGCAACTTCTTATTGGCTGATATTATTTAAATTCTGTACTGTAGAGTAAGTCATGAAACATGTATAAAATCGTAACCTGTTACAGTAGCCATGATTCATACAGTACAGACAGTTGATAAATGAAAGTTGCATTGACTACTATTGAATAATAATAATTATTATAAGTATGGTTATATTTTATAATGCTAAATATGAATTTCTGTTTAGAAAAACCTCAGTATTGTGACCACTAGGTGACAACAATAATTACACGAATGTGTGTGTAGTCAACTGTACACAAAACCCCGAGGAGAATTCCGTATCACATAAAATTCTCTAATTCAGGTCCATGTATAAATTATACGTAATTTCGTCCTAAAGAAGCAATTGCTGCTGAAACATTTTATTATTTACTCACTGCGTATTTTGAAGCACTATTGACATCGGCTATAGTTGAAGAGCCAGTAACATAGAATCTAGAGTTAATAATAGCTGGTGAATTGGAACAAGTGGCCTATTTCTGTTTGTAGGATATTCAAATCTGACTTCAATTTCTTGCCACGTTGAGATCGCACATTTCCTCAATATTAAATGGATAATAGCTCAGCATCGAAATAAGCGTCAGTATGATAATCAGTTGACTTATAAAGATTATCTTCCGTATATTAATATTCCAAAATAAATTTTAAATTATATATTACCAGTCTTATGGCCGGTTTCACAAAGCTTCATTAAGGTTTTAATGATTCATTAATGTATTTACTGGTTCATTAAATCATTTTTATATCTCACCAAGCATCTTTAGCCTAACAAACCAGTAAAACTATCATTAAATTTAGTGATAGAAATTTCCGTCTTTAAATTTTTAATTATTCATTAGTTGCAATATAAAATGGCGGAACGTTTCGACGCAGAATTGTTCTATCTGGAACTGCTCGAAAATTAAGAGTCAAATGGAGATAATGTTAACCATTTAAAAACCGATCATTTTGAAAATTTGAATGACACAAAAATTCACAAAAGATACCACGTCACGAAGATCGTGGTACCGGTACTCAAAATATTAGAAGAAACTGATCATAGGTTAGAATATCATAAAAACGGCTGAGACAAAGCTGAAACTAGTCAACTAGGTAACATACAACTGAGTTTTATTTTAAGACATGAACGTGATTATTATAACTACAAACCGGTACCTAAGAAATATTAGTAAATTAATAGATAATGTGCATTTGAAACATAACAAAACTTAATTGGTATATTGACTTTCATTTATTAGAATTATATTATAGCTAGCGATAAGATATGTTTGCACTGGCTTTAAAACAGAAGCGAAAGAGCTGGATTCTTGGAATTTATCATCGTTTTCTTTCCGATGGAAATTTAATTTTCCAGCATGATAATCACCCCCCGCACACCGCCATAAACGTTCAAAGACGGTTCACGGAAAAGCATGAAAAAAGAGGAGGATTGAAAAATATCGAGACATCCTACCTCAAAATCCAGATCAGTTCTGGGATCAAGTTCTGGCTACCTGAGAAGATTTCGCTAAGGATCAGAACTATTTCCGCGATCTGGTGGACTCAATGCCCCGAAAATGCCAGGCAGTGATAGACGCCGGTGGCATGTGGACAATGTATTAGATGCACATGTGTATTTCTTTTATTTTTCTTTAATTTGTTTGTTTATCTTTGTTTTATTTCGGGAAGAAAATTGATCTCCCAGGAGTATTTTTAAATTCTCCTAATGGAGCCAGAGTTGAGAAATATTCGTTCCACTACAGAAAATTAAAAAAATGAAGAAAGGTAACATGTATAAAAATTAGTTACGTTAATAAAAAAAATTGTTCTCGCCGAGAATCGAACACGGGTCCCTGGAATGGCATGCCAACTTGCTACTGACTGCTCCACCGGAGAGTTATGACTAGACATCGGATTTTTAGGCACTAAAAATTGCAGTTTTAGGCGCCTAAAATAAGCTCAAAATTTGTAAAATTAGGCTCTATTTTAATGAAAATAGGCATTTTAGGCACATCAAGGTATCATACTTATTTCTTTCACTGAAATTTTTAGTTATACACACAAAAAAGTATGTTTAAACATTAAAAAAGAATACTATATTATATTTATAAACAGAGCTGCACAAATTTAATATATTGAAACTAATGAAATAATGATTATTGATATCAAGATTACTCATTTTAAGTTATTGAAATTCAGTTCCATGCTCAGACTTTATTATAATTATCTGCACAGTACACCACCAGAATTTTTTCTAAATTCTCCACAGTTAACCTTTGCCTTTTGTCACTGAGAATCATTTTGAAAGCAGAAAAACTTCTTTCAACCGAAACTGATGTGAGAGGCGCAAATTTTAAATTAGGTACAATAGAAACATCAATACTTACTGCAACATTTACACTTTCCCCCGATATCACTCTTGATACTTTTTCCAACAATGAAAATCCTACATTCTTATTTAATACGTTGTCCCACTTATTTTTAACTTTTTCCCAGTTTCGCCCAAAGCAGAATGTATGTTCACTTGAGCTTCCTTTACTATTGCTATTTGGCTACAAAGAGATTGTTTTTCACGTTCTAATTGTTCAATGCTTGCAGGTATGAAAGAAAAGTTTGATGTTATGTAGGCAATATCGTTTTTCACTCGTGAGTCATTCAGACAATCTTTCACTGCTTTCACACACGCTGCACTATCAGTTTCAGGTAATTTATCAATAACTGTGACCACTTCTTTAAAATACTTAGAATAATACACCACTGACTGAATCCAGGTTCCCCATCGTGTAACAACCGGCTGAGGTGGGAGTGGGATATCTGGAAAGTTCTCTCTGAATATTGAAATCCTGGATGGGGCTTTACAAAAACATTTTTTTTTTGTGTTAGAAATAAACGAATTGACAAGAGGAAATTCATTCCGGATTGTTTCAGAAACCCTGTGAAGGCCATGTGCTAGACAGGTTACATGCGTGAGGTTAGGATAAAATGTTTTAAGAAGTGGAGCTGCAGCAACCATGTATGAGGCAGCATCAGTACAAAACAACAGAACTTTAGAATCGTCTATATTACCTGAGTATAAAGACTGTAGGCCTTTATTTACAAAATAAGCAATGGCTTGGCTATTCACTTTCGAAAGTTCCTTAACACATACGAGGTATGGAATCGAAGATCCATCAGGACTAAGTTTTCCTACTACCATATTTGCTATATACCTATTCATAGGATCTGAGGTTTCATCCATAGAGACCCATATGTAAGAATCACCTATATCCTCCCGAATGGAAGCTAAAGCTTCATTGTATATTCTATCTAAGTAATTTTTTCTTAGGGTCGACTCAGATGGGATATTTTGTTTGCAGTATTTTTGTAAAAACTGTCTTAAAACCGGATTTTCAATTGCATTCCAGGGAATGTTAGCAGCAACAAACGCTCTGGTTAAATCAGCATAGAAATTGCTGCTGAGATTGGATGAAGTAGGCTGTGTTAGTAAAGTTTGTTGCAGTTGATTTTTCTGCTGAGCTTTAGCCTTATGAGCCGCTCCTTGCACATGCTGCTTTAGGTGGCACTTCTTTTCTTGCGAAATCTAAAAATGTAAAGTAAACTGAATTAAAATAAAATCCTAATTGTTGTATTGCCGTATTTCTATCACAAAGTTAGTGGGTTCGAACAATCAAAATTTTAATGACCTGCAAATACTTTAACTATCTGAATTTAAAAGGTTAAAGTGTAGTGGTGGTCTTAAAAAGAATTATACCTCAGGATAGCTCAGTCAATGTATAAATATTATGCGCCTACTCATTAAATTTATATATTTCAACTATTGTTATATACCTGTTTGCTACAAATCTTGCAGAATATTATTTTTCCATCATAAGTGAATTCTGAATACTCTGTTAGCCATTGCCGGATCAATGTAGATTTTGCACTTATATTTTTCGGCATTATCGCGTTAAACTTCACAGGAAAACGTCCTACCGCTCAAAACTTCTCAACACAAATAAGGTGCGGGAAAGAGCAACTGTTAACGAGCATTCAAATGAACCGTTGTTATTGAGATTCAATTGGGCAAAAATACAAAGTTTCACTTATTGTTGCATTTCCTGGTAGTGTTAACACTAGGAGGGCCATTCTTTTAAATATTTTGTAACGGTTTACCCTACTAATTCGCAGTTTTACGACTTTTCATAAATATTTCAAAAACACTCTTTCTCCAAAAAGTGTGATTTTATGACACTCTGAAGGGCAGTACAGCTAATTGGTTTCAGACCGAAAACAGTCATTTTTATAGTATAGTTTTCTCTGAATCGGTAGCAGCACATGTTGTGATTGTTGCCTGCTTCAAAACTAAGGTTGGTTCTTTGTCGGCATTTATGCCTCCAAACATGTTAAATTCGATGAAATCTATTGCGAGTGTCGTGAGATTCAAAACATTTTGTTTCCTTTATCAATGGTTTCATGGCCGGTGTGAAGCAAACTTTCCACTTTTTAAATGCCTTAAATTTCGCAGTGAATGCATGTATAAATTATAAAAAGTAAGAGTAAAATGCGAAACTTCACAGTGAGTTAGGCATTTTTAGGCGAATATTAACAAATTAGGCTCTAATAACCGTTTTAGGGCATTTTAGGGCACTATAAAACTCTTTGAATACCTTTCAATTTCCATGAAACACAAATATTAATAATTATTTTTACGTTTCTCCTAAAGAAACAAAATAGGCATTTGCCCTAGAATCCGATATCTGGTTATGACGTAATCAGCGCGACGAGGTACATATAGTGCTGGGCTTGAAGTCTACGGAGACAGCGCACATATTATAAACGTATTTGTGTAAATATTTAATGTTCAGTACTAGTTAATGTTTCATTTGAACTGATTTACTGAAGCTTGGTGAAACCGGCCCTTACTCTAAACATTCCTCAAAGAGAAACATAACATGTTATTTTCACAACTTTTGTCTGAACAGCTGTGGTGTTATCCGCCATGTTTAACTGTTTGTTAAATGAGTTAACGGCCTGAAATCCTACATTTAAAGTTAACAAACGGTTAAGAACCTGTTAAGCCAAACTGGTGTTGAACAAATGGAAAAACTGTATTTAACAAACTGTTGAAGGTTTAACAGTCGTTAAGTGTTCTAACAATACTTGGACAAACCGGCCATCAGTATTCATATTATAGTTTTTTACAAAATAATGCACTTTTCCTGAAAATATAAATTTTTGAACATCAATACTCGTATATGGCCACAAAAATTGTCTTACGCTAATTTAACATAAACTAAATTCTTTTGCAAGGATTCACGAATTGCACACGCCGACATAACTATCTAACTATGTCTATGAACAGAATACATAAAAAGACAAGTTCTTATACTAGAGTATAATAAGCAGGAAATTATAATAAAAGCCAACAGCTGTTATACCATTATTGAAGAGAAATATCTATTTCAAACGTTCAAACAATAATGTATATATGTATGTATGTATGTATGTATGTATGTATGTATGTATGTATGTATGTATGTATGTATGTATGTATGTATGTATGTATGTATGTATGTATGTATGAATGTATGTATGCATGTATGTATGTATGCATGTATGTATGTATGTATGTATTTATTAACACTACAATTGGGTATACACCCGGTGGCAGTGATACATAATATACAATAATTACAATTACATGAAATAAAATAAATAAACGTAAATGAAATAAAATAAAATAAACGTAAATCTTTAAATAGTAGATGCAATATACCTAGGACTATAAATAAAAACTATTCTATAATAACGCCTACGATAAACAAAAGTAAATCTAACTTATAAGTACTTCTATTTCACCCAACTATTACCAATTTAAATAATTACATATCACCTTAATTAATTACATACCAACTTAATTACATATCATCTTAATTAATTACATATCACCTTAATTTATTTACATATCAACTAAATTACATATCATCTTAATTAATTACATATCAACTTAATTATATATCAACTCAATTAGTTACATGACACAACTTAAATAATTAAACAACTTAAATAATTACACCTCCAATTACATTTTCAGTCTAATCTTCTCAACCTTTCCTTAAATGTATAGATTTTAAGAGGACCACCCTGAAAGATTGCCGCAGGTAAGCTGTTCCAGTCTACTATTGTGCGGTTAACAAAGGAAAATTTTGCCACGTCCGTTCTTTGTTTTCTACATTTAAACTTCCTAATATGATCAGCCCTTCCTACGTATGATGGTGTTGCTAATCTAGCATTGATATCGGTCCATGCTTTATGTCCCATTTGTGCCTTAAACAATGCGGAAAATAAAATATAAATAAAAAAAACTTGAATTTTCCGACCCTTTATTTTACTCTTATTCAATAGTATTACACTTCCGGACGTTTTATATAAGAAATGTCTGCAAGTAATTTTTTCTTTGTTTCTATTTCAACGATCATGTTTCGGCTCAAAATGTTAGTAATTAATGTCTTGAAAAATTAAACTGTAGTCAAAAAAATTACAGTCAATATGAGAACGATGGAGAGGAGTGGGAACCTGTAGATTCGTATCTAGTTAGTCCAGAGCAATCCGAGTGTAGAAAACCTACCGACGCACCATTACGAAGTGCAAAATTTACAATGAAAATATCAGTTCACCCGAGACCTGTTAGGAGGTGCCAATGACCCAATTGTAAAGTGCTCGGCATTAAAAATAAACAAACTTTACTACAGACGATATCGTAAAAATTTACTTTGCGTCGTACTTTTTTCAAGTTAAATTTAAACACGCAATCTGTGCTTCCCATTAATGTATCTGTTCCTACGTTTTGCTCTGTATAATGGTTAATGTACGTCCAGCAAGCAGGATTTATAAAAACGTTATATACACCTACAAGTCCATTCTATGACGTAGGTTAGTATTTCAGTGGAATTTTTTTTTTATTACTTCCGTATGTCTGTTGCCCCAGTCAAGGATTAATTAAGCCTGCTATGACGTAATGGTTCATCATAAAATAAACAAAAACTATGTTGCTTACGATCTCAGACAGCAGAATCCTATAAACATCACCATCCAAGGCTTCGTATAAAATTAAACTTGTTTGTCTGCGACTTCATTTTTGTACTTCGTTGCACTCTTACGTTAATGTTTCCTTTACACCATCACTGTATTGAGTAAGAATCAGAGACTTGTGTAACAAACACATATTTTTAATAAGTTATTTAACAACGCTGTATCAACTATGAAATTGGTGATAGCGAGATGGTTTTTAACAAAATGAGGCGGCGACGGCTCCGGATGAGGCCAAGGATTCGCCATGAATTACTTGAGCTTCCTCAACAATTTTTCCATTTGCGAGCTAAAGTCTCGATTGAGATGGTACTTGTCTCTGTGTAATGTCTTTTAAGACCTCAAAGGCTACTGAAATAATAAAATAAATTGTACTGCAAATGAACGAGCGAGAGACGAAGAGTACCTACAAACAAATCAGCAAGCAAGTTAAAAAACAAATATCAAGCGATAGAGTAACTGGAAGGAGAGGGAGTTTTCGTTTTGTTTTACTGGGAAGGCTCTCACCTATTAGACAATGCAGGCTTTCTTATTAATGTAGATACTATTACGGTCCCAAGTTAAATTTGCGTCCCGTGAGTGCAAGAGACGAGCGCTATGGTTCGTCCCAGGAATCAGTAGAGTATAAAGACGAAACAAGACTTCTGCGCAATTGGTATGTGGGAAGGCTAGGGCCAATGACCGCTGTGGGGGGAGGTGTTGGTTGAACGAAGCTAGAAATCGCTTGCAGGGATTGGATCATTTCTATCTGAACTCTACTCTACCTTCTACCACGAGCAGCTTACCCCTTAACGGCCTCGAGCTGATGCTGCCCGCAATACACTCCGGCACAAGTCATATAGATTCCATCCCCATATGCGTGAAGTTATTCCACATATTCCTGGGACGGATCATAGTAGCTCTAAATGCTCTAGTTGTTAGTATATACAATCTAATGTTTAGTCTGTGAGTGAGATCATGTTACAAGAGATAATGCAATGAGTGAGGTAATAATATATTGTCGTCGATTTGCTAAAGGCGACATGTACAAAATCACAAAGTGTTCGAAAATCGCAAAAACTGTAATTAAGTTAACAAATTATAATGTTCATATAACTTATTGTTTTATAATTAGATCACTATGGACACATGGATTAAGGATTCATGAAAATTTTAATTTTTTAAGTATTCCCCCCCCCCCAACACTTTGTTACTTTGGACGTGCCCCTTTTGCAAATCGACGACAGATATATTATAATGTGTGTAAGAAATACGGTGCATAATATTATTAACACTTTCACAGTATTTATACGGGTACAACACTTTCAGCACCACCTATACACGTGTATGCATCGCTGGCATGAACAGTAAACACCTCTGTATCAGCTTTGTATTTGCTCATAGTTCACAAAGACCAGAGGGAGAGAGAACGGTGATTCACATTCTTTCCGGACGCAGATTTAACTTGGGCGCGTAGTAACTGTGTGACAGATTTAGAATAGGTTTGGTAAAACACAACCGGTTAACCGATAAAAATTTTTAGTCGATCGACACATCTAATTTCAACTTCACACTAGACCGGAGGAAAACATATGTAAATTTATTTTTGTGTCCCTTCTGAATGTGTAACAAAGTATAATAGTAGGCCTAATGTTCTTTGATAATATTATTGCTTCTGGTTGGTATTAACTGTACAACTTAGAAGTTAAAATAATTTTAGTTATTCAGCAATACTTTTTACTTTCTGTAATAACAATGATTCAATATTCAGGGTATCTTCCGCAAGAATAAGACGGCCCGCTTACGTTTGGGAGTAATATGGCTTCTTTGCCTAGGAAGACACCGGCCATGACCCACACGAAAATGGGTCTGTACAAGGCCGGGATTTAATACAAACGTTAATTCTTAATACAGCAATATAATATATAGCTAAGTTATTGTTAGTTAGATCTATTTATTAATTTATTCAATTAATTAATTAGTTTATTTATTTATTCTTAATACGGAATACAGAATATAAAACTGACTACAAAATATAGCTAATTAGGCTATAACAATAGAAATGGAATAAAATAATACATAAATATAAAAAAAGAAAAGAGGAACATAAACATATAACATAGTATAAACATGAAATAATAATTTAAAATTATGCATTCTTCATTTTGAAGAAACATTTACTGTATTTTTAATTTTACGCTTTCAAGCAACTTCAATAAAGACATGCATAGTTCGCCTGATGTTTCAGAAACAAGAGCAGACATTTTTGTTTGAGAATCTACGAGAAATATTAAAATCGTAACAGTTGAATAGCACTATAAAGACACGAATATACTCGTTTACGGCTGTTTGAGTGTTTAATTGTTCCATATTGCAAGGTTTAATCGTTTTCGGTGTTTGTTATTCGTTTCTATGACAAGGGAAACTTTAGCTGGAAATTGCTTGGGACCTCGCCAAATGGCAGTGTGTGTGTTTGTGTGTGTCTGTGTGTGTGATTCGGGGAAATACCGCAATTCTACGTATACGTTGTCCAATTATTCATCCACTTGTGTGGAAGATGAATATGGTAACAAACCTCATTCTTTTACAACGGCACATCTGTCTTACACCCCTTATTTCATGTCTATAAACATCGCGGTGGTAGTTCCTTAAGGGAGAGAATCAGTGGCGGACTTAACAAGTAGTCCTATCGACCATTTTCTCATTAACAAATATCAACTTTTTTTTTTCTTATGGCGGGAAAGGAGAAGCAACAATCCGCAAAATTGCTTTTATTAACTTATTTATTTATTTATTCATAAATTCATGCAGTTATTTATTTGTTTATAAATAGGCTACTAATCCGGATTTCGCTACTCACAATAACTTCCCATCAGAATGCTGGGTGGACACCGGTCCCATACACTGGTAGAAATTTCATGAGAAAATTTCTTCCCCAGGAGGACTCGAACCAGCATTCATTCCATATCCTTAGTCAAGGCATAACACTTTAAAGGCCGATTGTATAAACCATTTAATCTTAGATCAGGGGTTAAATTGATCCTTGTTCTAGCTGAACTTGGAATTTTGTGTTGTATAAAGTCTAATCTGAGATTAATTTGTCTCAAACTAAAGTCAACTTTTACTGAAGAAATTCTCCGATTAAGTTAGATGATCCAAGTTCAGTTATTTCTTTTCTGTTTGAAATATACGAGTGGCAGACTGTGCAAATAGAATAACCATTGTTATTAATATTAATAGATATGGTAGTTACACTTATATATATATATATATATATATATATATATATATATATATATATATTTCAATTTCTTGCCTTAATACACAAACAATCTTATATTTTATAAGGCTCTATCGTGTTTAGCAGTATCAAATAACATAACCTATAATTATATTATGTTTATAACCATTAATTATTAATGGATGTGATAGGTACATTCATAAATTTTCAATTTGTCGTTTTATAAAGCTTTATTATGTTTAGCAGTATCAAACACCATAACATGATAACAATTTGGAGAACAGTCAACCTTCTTCTTATTGTCCGCCATTATTTACATTGCACAAATAAACCAGTGCCTCCAACAGTGTGTACGGAAAGCCGTCAAAAAGTAGTTGTAAAATCGCTAGATTTCTCATTAATCAATAAAGAAAGATTAAATTTTGTCACTATGGGGTGCTAAAAAGGTCACTTAATCCCTATTTAAGCAATGTAAAAGTTAAAAGAAATTGTTGTTGAAAAAGAGTTAAAGTCGCTAGATTGGCAACACTGAACCTGTATAACATGGTCCGCGCATGACGTATTTCACCTGTTTATGCGATGTTGCCAAATCCTTTTCACGTGAACTTAGATTGCATTTGAACCAAGGTAATTTGATCGCAGAAAAGTTTTATACAATAGAAGAAGTGTCTGAACTCGGTTCACTTTTCGATCTTCAATCAAAGTTGATCTTTAGTCAGGGAGTTTTATACAATTGGGTCTTAATCACATATTTGCGGCGTGGAACTAATACTATTAAGCATTTGGAAAAAATGGAAAGATAGTCACAAATGATCCTTAAAGAAAAAAATTGAGTGCATACATAGACTACACTACTGCTTCTTCCCTTGTGAGGCTACTTTTAAATCAATAAGCTGTTAGGTACAGTATTTACAAGCACTAAATTAAAATACCATATGTAAATAACGATTTTAACAAAAAAAAAAAACAGTAATAATAACAACATATTTTGCACTCTTATTACTGCTTATCTTGAAATCTTCAGAATTGCAACTTTTACATCTAACCACATTAATGTTCAGATGTTACTAAAGTCGTTAAATAGTTTAACTTTCAATTTACTACTGTCTTCTTATTTATCTGCATAACATTCTTTGTACTGTATCATTTCTTTTTAATCATGTCTGATATAGAATCCCAGTATGTTGACTTTTCGTTTCAGCTGTCATAGTTTCTATTTTTACTTTCATTCACTCATAATGTTCTGCTCAAGGGCAAGTTTTTCATTGCAAATCCAGCATTTTCCAGTCGTTCCTATTTTCTGCCTTCCTCTTAGACTCCGCATATGATCCATATATCTTAATGTCGTCTATCATCTGATATCTTCTTCTGCCCCGAACTCTTCTCCCGTTCACCATTCCTTCTAGTGCATCCTTCAGTAGGCAGTTTCTTCTCAGCCAGTGATTCAACCAATTCCTTTTTATTTTCCCGATCAGTTTCAGCATCATTTTTACTTCACCCACTCTTTCCAATACAGCTTCGTTTCTTATTCTGTCTGTCCATTTCACACGCTCCATTCTTCTCTATATCCACATTTCAAATTCATCTAGTCGCTTCTCTTCACTTTTTTTCGTAATTGTTCACGTTCCTGCCCCATACAATGCCACATTCCACACAAAGCACCTCACTAGTCTCTTCCTTAGTTCTAATTCCAGAGGTCCGCAAAAAATGCTTCTTTTTCTATTAAAAGCATCCTTGGCTATTGCTATCCTCTTTTTGACTTCCTGGCAGCAGCTCATGTTACTGCTTATAGTACACCCTAAGTATTTGAAGCTGTCCACTTGCTCTGCTGCCTCATTTAGAATTCGCAAGTTTACCTTCATTATTTCTCTTCTTATGATCATGGTGTTCGTCTTATTTGCATTTATCTTCATCCCATACTACTCACAGCTGTCTTTTAGCTCCAGTAGCATATCCTTTAGTATCATCTCCTCTTTTGCTAACAACGCTACATTACCAGCATATCTTACGCATTTTATTCTTCTTCCTCCTACTATCAGCAGTACATATTTCGTCCATCTGTTAGTAGCCTATACCTTGTTTGTCTGTTATTTCATTTTCGATGTCGTCCTCTATCAACCACATGGATTTTCTGTTCTTATTTGTCGAAACATTTTACTTCGCGGTACATTAAATCTCATCTTGTTTTTCTCTCTAGATCCTCTATTTCTTCACATTTCTCTTTCATCCAGTCTTCCTTCGCTGTATCAGTTTCTGTTCTCAGTTCGTTATTCAGTTTCCTGTAATTTCTTCTACCTTCTCCTGTTGATGTTTTTCCATTTTCTCCTTTCCTCCATTTTCTCCAACATTTTCCCTGTTACCCAAGGTTTCTTAATTCTCACACCTTCTTTCTTCATCCACTCTTTCCAACACAGCTTCATTTCTTATTCTATTAAAAGCTTCCTTTGCCATTGCTATCCTCCTTTTGACTTCCTGAAAGCAGCTCATGTTACTGCTTATAGTACACCCCAAGTATTTGAAGCTGTCCACTTGCTCTACTGCCTCATTTACGAGTAGAATTCGCAAGTTTACCTTCTTATGACCAGGGTCTTCGTCTTGTTTGCTTTTATCTTCATCCTATACTGTTCACAGCTATCATTTAGCTCAGTAGCATTACCCTATCATCTCCTCTTATTTGGAACTTTCAAAATACTCAAAACATGTCAATAAATAACATAACACATTTATTTACGTTTGAAAACCTGTTATGTTTTTTATTATTATATCAACGACAAACAAGCTCTTCTATAAATAACTACCTAATGTTGGATGTAGGTAGAGGTGCTAAGCTAAATCAACGTGAACATGAACTTAAATTCTTAAACATTAAACACCAATGACTACATATTTTAAGAATGAATAGGCCATATTTTTACGAAATTGAAAAAAGGAACTTCCAAAAAAAGAGATGCATGCTGTGAAGTCGAAATAGATGATTGAATAAACTTCATTTATTATTATTATTATTATTAATATTATTATTATTATTATCATATACATTTTGTGTCTGCTGCTAAGTCCGCCACTGATGGGCGATTCTGAAGTGTATTATATTCGGTTTGTGTGGTGCAGCCATCTGGTATATATTCCGAACATATCACATTGTGCTTTTCTCCTTTTCCTCAGACTTCCCCTTTCTTCCCTGGGGGCAATCTCCATAGAGACATCCTCACCTTTCCTAATCCCTCGACCTGAGCCACAACTTTGGTCAAGCGCGTTTGCAAACGAAGAATGCAACAAACAATGAATTCAGTCAAATATACGTAGGCGTATACCACGAAGAAGCAGTCGAGTCAATTCACCAGGAGGTCTCAGAACGGAGGTTTATTTCTCGTTAAAATCACTTCGGCAACGAAACTACTCGGAATAATTAAATTAAATGAATTAACTCTTGTGAGCTTAACCGACTCATTACGGTGTCCAAGTTGGAGGCAGTCTGTTTCAAATCATAGCCATCTTAAATTAAGAAGCCATGTTCATACACACGCAACGTTTCTACTCCAGCATATAGTGCTCCGATTGTAGAAAACATAGCAGACGATACATATACGAAATATGTTTAAAGTCTTTTTTGTTGATTTCGTAGTAATAGAAAAACCTTACGAACGATTTGAACATTAAAGTAATTAATGATCTACATACATTTTGTAATATGTAGCTAGTCGGCGATATAAACAATAGAGGGGGAAAGGAACTGGCCAACCTACCCCATTAACTCCTGGTCTAGTTGCCTCAAAGCGGTGCCTTCTTGATATCACTTGTGAAGTCCAGATCTGTCTTTGGACAGTTGACTAATCAACAACAAGACATTTTATTCCACAGGAAATATGGGCAGGGCATGGTTGCACCCCACGGTCAGGTAAGATGCAGCAGATAAAAAGGGTCCCTGTTTTGTGGGCATAGTTGCGCCCCGTTCCCATCAGGTAGAGAAAAGGGGCATGGCATAGTTGCGCCCCGATGAAATAGGTAGAGAAAAAGACATTACGGGAACTCGAGAGTCGTAATCAACCAACCTTATTGATTTCTTATTTGATTTAATATTCATGATCGATCGATACCATTAAAATGAACACCATGAAGTTGGCAGTGCTTTATTAACTGTTTTTTCTACTGTTTATGCAGT
The DNA here is from genome assembly GCF_040183065.1 of Periplaneta americana. Classification (NCBI taxonomy): domain Eukaryota; kingdom Metazoa; phylum Arthropoda; class Insecta; order Blattodea; family Blattidae; genus Periplaneta; species Periplaneta americana. The sequence continues at coordinate 107,159,804 of NC_091127.1, read as the reverse complement.
GATTATCGATAGCCTATCGTTAGAATGAACACCATGAAGTTGGCAGTACTTTATTAGCTGACATATTCAAATGAGTGAGTCGTTGAAATATGGGATATTTGCAATCTTGACATTTTATTAGTGATTTTCACACCGTCTGTGGCGTATAGTGAGGTTAATTTAAAATGAATGTTACATTTAGTGAAAAGGGTAAAGAATTAATAATTCACAATGGTTCTAAGTTTCGATTTGTTAAACCCTGTACCGTACGGTTAAGATATCGGTGTACAAACAAAAAATGCAGTTCATTTATTATGTGTGATTTATAAAAAAAGTGTTACTTTAAATAGAAAAATTGATCATATGCTACCTGATTTCAGTGCAGCTACCACTATAATATTTTTAAGTAGGCCTAATTTATTTATTTTATGACAATCACTTCCGTGTGTACTATGCCCATCGGGGCACAACTATGCCATACCGGGAAATATAAACGCAAAACCTGTATGTTATTTAAGTTATGTTATGTGCAGTTGTTGTGTAGACTATTAGTAATCAAGCTATAGACTTAATTTGATACATATATTTTTACAACGTTGACTACATGACAAAATGAAAACATTAAACATCTACCTTTCTTTGGTCTGCATTAAAATATGCCTTGATTTCTTTAAAAAAAGTTAAAAAAAATCAGTACGCCTGTACCAGAAGTCAACCATTAGGCCTACCAAATTATGTGGACTATATTAATATACTACTACTACTACTACTACTATTACTAAAAATAATAATAATAATAATAATAATAATAATAATAATAATAATGTTAATAATATAATGATGGGGTTTCAACGAAGATTGTATTAGACAATTTGAAATTTACACCACCTTAAGCTTAAATATAAGCGATTGAATTGATTGATAAATTTAAACAGTAAACTAGGTAATAATGTGGGCCTAAAGTTTTCGATTGTCCTACTGTGTCATTTAGCCTACACATTTTGTGTAATTGTTCAAAATCATGAACCTGGTGGCTCGTCCTCTGATCATGTGCAGTGCCTCTTTTCTGAGATTTTAAAAATATCTCTGCGTCATCAATTATTTCTAAGACTATACGTGTAAAATGAAATATCAAAATTCTTAGGTTGGCGAAGTTAAATACATATAAAAACGATTATAGTAATTCTTGCCGTTAAATTTTTCCCGTAGTACAGGAAAAAAAAAACAAGCAGCTTTAAAAAGCAATATCCACCCTTAAAAAACTAAATGTTACTTTAAATTAAAGTTTCACTACGATCTTCAAAATTATTCTCCCGCACTTGACTTTAAAATCCAGCTCAGAGTCTGACTCAGCCCTATCCCAACGTTGCCAATTCTTACAACAGCATGGGTTCTTAAATTAAGTTGGCTGTGTTCAAATGCTTCTGTGTGTGTGCTGCCATTAGAGCTAAACAGCGTTGCGTTGCTGTAATCCCACCCCTTCATGTTTTAA